>NW_007245907.1:187846-195650 GCF_000164805.1 Carlito syrichta
GCCCTCCGGGGGGCGGGGTTCATGAGATCAGATCCTGCAGGGCTGGGGGAGGGGTCGAGCAACTGGGGGGAAGACCCTCAGACCGGAGTTGCTCCTCCCAGGCCTGCTGTCTTCCTCTGCTCCTTGGCAGGGGTGACCGGCGGAGCGTTCGGCAGCAGCCTCAGGTGGGCGCAGGTACAGGGGATGGAAACCATCTCCCACTGCCTCCCTGCCAACAGGGGCCGCCAGGGGCCAGGTCTAGGGGGGCAAGGAACGCTGGTCTCGTTCCTGCCGCCCTGGGCTCTGTGGTGCTCCTGGCCATGTCCAGGCCATCCTCTCTCCCTGGCCCCTGTGCTCCAGTGCTGCCTGTCACCAGCCCCACGGGTCAGTCGGGCAGGCACCCTGATAGGCCGCTGCTGGGCGAGGGGCCCATGGGAACTGGTGGAAGAGGGGACTTGGCCCCAGTCCCCCAGAACCAGTCCTCCCACCGTGTCCGTGGCCACCTAGCCAGTCAAGGCAGGGCTGTCCCAGCCACTTCCCCGCAGGGTGTAGGGGCCTCCCAGGCGTCCTGGTGTCTCTTGTGGCAGTCCCCTCACTACGCCATGCAACTCTTCCCCTGACTCGGCCCGACACAGTCAGAAACAGAAGCTGCCGCGGGATTTCAAATGGCAGAACTACTCATGGGGAGCTGGTAGCAAAGGGCTTGGAGGCGCAGAGGAGGAAGGAGAGGAGGTCCCTGGAACCCAGAACCAGATTCCTGCTCCAGAGGCAGGGACGGCCGTCAACCAGATCCAACAGCTGTGGTGTCCCCTCAGGCTGGGCCTTGGCGCGCCCTCTCACTGGTGTCCCTGCCACCATTAGCACTGCCCAGCTCTGCTGCCACCGTCCTCACCACAGGCTGCCAGAACTGGACAGATGTGGCCTCTCCCTCCTCCTGCACAGATCCATAGACTCCAGCCCCTGAGGGATCTGCAAACGGAGCAACACCTTCCCAAGGGTAGAGGGGAGCTTCCTCTCATGCTCTTGTGGGACTGGGAGTGCCAGTACATGGCACCGGGCACCCCTGCCTGGTTCCTCCTACAAATCTGGAAGTCTCTGAGAGCAGGCCCACAGTCACCCTCCTGCTCCCCGTCCCCTGGGCAAGCCATGTCTGTGTTGAAGTCCCCTTAACTGCAACACGGGGCCCATGCAGATGGGTGAAGGTGTGAGCCAGGGGGCACTTGGCACAGTGCTCTTCCTGGGCCCAGCACGTGTTCACAAAGGGCCTGGCACCCATAGGGAGCTCTGGGAGCCATGACAGGGGGTCACAAGGCCGGGAGAGGGCCTCCTGCATCAGTCCAGGTCCTCTGAGATGGGGTCACTGGCCAGGATCCCATGCAGAAGAGATTTAGGGGGAAGGTATGCGAGGGTGGGGGAGGGGCACGAGAGCCCAGACCATGATGTGGGGCCGGGGAAGTGGGGGAGGGCTGGTGGGGGAGCCCCAGGCCCCGATGTCAGTTGTGGTGAGGCTGGGTTGGGAGCTGGGTGGGTGTCCAGGAGCTCCAGTGGCAGGACATCTGCCCAGAGCCTTGTCATGACCACCAGCACTGATGCAGGTGTGCCCAGGGGAGGGCACAGTAGTCCTGCACTCTTTGTGTGCTGCAGGAATCCTTGGGAGGTCGGGGAATGGAAGGAGGGGCTGGCCAGGGAGGGAGCCCAGAGGACCAAGGTATAGGGGTGGCTGGCCAGGCCCTGCCCCAGAGAGACCAAGAGGAAAGTGGTCCCAGGAAGGGGCAGTGGCCAGGGTGGGCCCGGAGGACTCCACACCACTGACGGGGCTGGGCCTCGGTGGGGATGGACAGAGGGATGGGGCCAGCAAAAAGGAGCAGATCAGAGCTGGATGCCCCAGGGATTCTCCCAGAGCCCACTGGAAGGGACAAGAGGTACCTGTCAGGCGTCAGAGCTGAGAGGCTGAAGGGCCTCAGCTCCATGTCTCATGCTTGTCCTCACAGCCCTGGCCAGGCCAGGCCAACCCTCCAGAGGGGACGGGCCGCTGGGGCGCCTTCAAGGCCTGCTACCATAAAGGACTGTCTCCCCCACTCTGGCAGGTCAGATGTCCCACGGGCTCTGGGGCTGACCACCTGGGCCCCTCAGGACCACCTGCCATCTGGGACAAAGTGGCCCACATTAGCTGCCCCCACCCAGCCTCCCTGTGCCCGGTGACATCCCCATCACACCTCAGCCCCTGTGGGCTCCACGCACTCCCTCCCACCCCCACCTCCACCCAGGTATCCATGGCCTGCACTCACCATTCCCCCTTGGTGCCCCAGACCTGACATCTCAGGGGCCCACTGACTGACCACTCTGTCCCTAGACCCTCTGTCCCCCAGGAGCTCTCCTTGGGTCTCCCTGCTGGCTCCACACAATGGTAGCACTGATTCCAACTGCCTCCTCCAGGCAGCCCCCCATGCTGTCCTCCAGCTGTGCTGATGCCTGTTCAGGCTGCTGGGCTTGGAGCTGAAGAGGGAGGAAGGCAGAGGCTCCCTTGATGGCGGTGGACCCTCGCCAGATGGCAGGAGAGGGAAGGGAGGGGCTCTGGGGGCATCTGGCCTGGCAGCACTGGCCAGGACTGGGGGCCTCTCTTTGTGGGAGGTCTTTGCGTGAATCACTCCTCAGGCACAGGCACAAACGCAGGAAATTGCCATTCTCCTAAACTCTATTTTCTCACAAGGGGAAAGTCTGTCACACGAAGGGCATTGTTCCCCAGGCCAGCGCCTTCCGGAAGGGCTTGCGTGGGGCTGAGGCCGGGGCTCGTGCGGGGCTGGGGCTCCAGGCTGAGCTGTTTCCCTTCGAGACCCAGGGGCGCCGAGATGTTGGGCACGTGGGGTTGCCTTGGTGCCGCCGCCAGGCCAGGGCAACACGGGCACGTCCACAAGCGAGTGTCCCACGGGACGGGGTCAGAGGCCTGTAGGAGGAGGTGGGAGCAGCCGGAGTGCCATGGGGGGGTCTGCTCATGCCCACATGTGGGGTTACCCAAGGGGGGGCATGTCCTTCAGAACGGCCCTCCCCTCCCCAGAAGGGACCATGAGACTGGCCCAGCCCCCACCTTCCCAGCAAGGCTTGCAAGCTCTGGGCCTGGTCAGCCCCTCCATCCTCAGGAGACCCCATGTTTGGGGCGGGGCTCTGCCAAGCAAGAGGTCCACACTGTCCTAGGCCTGGGGACAGGGAGGGGCAGGTTGTCCTCTCTTGACCCCGAGCTCCTGGGGCTTCACTTCAAGTCCTTCTGGGGCCTGTGGGTAAAGGGGCAGTGATGTCCCTGCCCCGTGACCGCTCCCTGTTCATGGGGGGTGCATGTGCACCAATGCCACTTCCCCCTCCTGGAAAGGTGCTGCTCAGTGTGGGGAGGTGTCTGCTGGCCTGGGGAGCACCCTGAAGACCCTTTCCATGATATCCACCCCTACACCCACCTGCTCGGGCCACTCCCACCTCTGGGGCTGACCTCTGTCTACACTAGAGAGTCTCTCCTGAGCCTGGACTGCCCTGGTGCCCCAGGAGTCTTGGAGTGTCAGGAGCATACCCAGAACATACATGCCCTGACACACAGGCAAGTCTTCACACGCACACATGCACATACACAGTGAGACTTCATGTACCCAGAAACCACATTCAGGAACACACAAACCCACAGAGGAGACAGGACCGGGTGCAAACCGTCCACACGCTCAGGATGGGGTAAAGTCACCCATATAAGGGACCAAGTGGCACCCTCAGGACCCTGAGACCGGCCAGTCCCCCGCTCCAGCAAGTCCTGCAGGCCCCAGTCTCCCACTCAGCTTGGCTCTGCCCTTCACTGACTGGCCTCTCAAACTCTTCCATGGGTGAGAAATGGCCAGCATGATGGTGTGAGCTCCAGCCTGGGCTGGCAGCACATTCTCCTCCTGCCCCCTTTGTGCCCTCTGTGGAACTCCAGTCGCAGGCAAGGCCTACCCGCACGAGGCCCCTTCTCGGCTCAGTCCTAACTCCAAGTTGGTCCCATCCAGAAACAGCTTCCCAGATACACCCAGAGTCACATTTGACCCAACATCTGGGCACCCTGTGGACCGGTCATGTTGACAAACTGTCGTCCCAGAAGGACAGAGGGAGAAAGAGGCAACGACTGGACGAGGACGTCACCTGTGGAGGAAGTGACATTACACATGATGCAGATGCCCAGTCCTGGCCGAACTAGAGATGCCAGGACCTGGGGCCTTCAATGCCAGGCCAGCAAACACATAAGAGGGAAGGAGAAGGGATGTGTGTGTGTTTGCACATGTGGACATACAAGGCTGATATGGCAGATGTGGTGGGTGCCCTTCCTATGTCCTCCTGCCTACTTTGAACCCCCCAACCCGGAGCCTCAGGTAGGGGCACTCACCCCATTCTGTGTGTCTAGAGAGAGCCGTGAACCGGGGCTACCTGCCCAGACCTTGACGGCTGCTTTAGAAGAAACCCCCTTGAACTGCATTTCTTCTGCTCCCATCCAGTCACCAGCACAGAAGAGACTCCTGTAGCTGAGCATGGGGGTCTCCCCCCACACCATGCAGCCGACTCCAGAGGGGCACCCTCTGATTCAGTTCTGACACCATCCAGCTGGAGATAGTGTCAGATCCTATGGGGGGAGGGCTCAGCCCCAAGACTGCCCCCCGACACTGGTCGCAAGTTGGGGTTCCCACAACCCTCATCACTGGGTTTGGTTAATTTGCTCGAGCAGTTCGCAGAACTCAGGGAAACACTTAAATGTACTGGCTTGTCTATTTATTTATTTAGGTCGGGGATCTCACTCTGTCACCCAGATTAAAGTGCAGTGGCACAATCACGGCTCACGAGAGCTTAACCTCCTGAGCTTTTTTTTTTGTAGAGATGGGGTCTTGCTATGTTACCCAGGCTGGTCTTGAACTTCCTACTCTTCAGGTGTGGTCCCTGGCTAAACTCCCCTCCCTCATGGGGACCTGCACCCCAACTCCCACCTATACCCCTAACCTCTTTTTCTTTCTTACGGTGACCCTTCCATCTTCCCTACAATTCAGCCTCTCAGGACATCCTGCACGTATCTTGGACACCTGCCCTGACTGCCTGGCATGCTCCCCGCCCATAAGTCTCTCCTAGGCTTCGTCATGCTGGTAGCTCTCTGGCTAGTGCCCTCACCTCGACAGTCCCCCTGGGCTGTCTATCACCCCCTGGGAGAGGCTGGGCCAGGAGGAGCGCAGCGCCCACTCTGACCCATCCAACATCTGGATACTACCCTAGAGCATCCTGTGGCCCAGAGCCGCCGGGAGCCTGCACTCACCAGTCTCCTGCTCTCCCAGCCCCAGGCAGCCACAGTGACTTCCTAGAGGCACATCTGACCATCTCACCCTGCCTTGACCCTTCCATGGCTCCCAGTGCCCCCAGGAGAGGCACCAAGCACAGCCCAACCGAGCTGCCCGAGGGCTGGGCCGCCTCTGCCCACCTTGGTCTCCTCCTGTCAGGACATCTTCCTTTCTACTTCCAGGGTCCTTCAGGCCTTCAGGGAGCATCACGCTCTCTGGAGGCTGTCCCTCAGCCCCTCCTCTGCCTCTTGGCATCCTTGTCCCAGTTTCCACCTTTGTCTGTGCTGCTGCTGAAAGCTCTGTGACTTGTCCTCACTTTCCACAGGACCACAGGCAGGAAAATGGCCTGCTCTCCAGGGAGGGTGTGAATCTCTGGGCCCCATATGTACAGGAGGGAGAGGCACCTTGGGCTGGTGGGTCGGGTGGGGCCAGCTTCTGGGATGGGCTCTCTGGCCCGGGGACACTAGCAGCCAAGTCAAAGTTAGGATGTACTGTCCCCTACAGCAGGGGTCCCCAGGCCATAGACCAGTGCTGATCTGGGGCCTGTTAGGAACCGGGCCGTACGGCAGGAGGTGAGTGGTTAACAAGCAGGGCTCTGCCTCCTGTCAAATCAGTGACAGCATTAGATTCTCATAGGAGCGTGAGCCCTATTATGAACCGCATATGCAAGGGATCTAGGTTGCATGCTCCTAATGAAAACCTAATGCCTGATCCCCCCTAACCCACCCCCTACGTCTGTGAAAAAATTGTCTTCCATGAAACCAGTACCTGATGCCAAAAAGCACCACTGCCTTACAGATTATAGGTGGGGTGACAGCTAATCTTGGATGCCAGCTCTGTGACCTATGCTTCCCAGTGTTCCCACCTGTGACATCCCCTCCCCTAGAATCTGCAGTGGCTTAGGACTCTCTGACCCACAGGATACAGGAGAAACAACACTGTGACATCTGAGGTCAGGTCATGAGAAGACTGGCAGCTCTACCTGGCGAATGTTCCCGGTGGGGGAACCTGTCAGTCATAGAGGAGGTTGGTTAGTTCCCCACTGTTCCAGCCAACAGAGTTGCCAGACACGGGCACAGGAGCCATCCAGAGCAGTCCACCCCTGTGTAGCCTTCAGTTGACTCCAGTCCCAGCTGCCACAGGACAACTGCAGAGAGACCCCCTAGGCACAGCAGCCTGGCTGGACTAGGGCAATCCACAGACCAGGAGACACACTAAAACACGGGTGCTTTAAGGAACTAAGTTTTGGTCCAGTACAGTGGCTCACATCTGTAATCCCAACACTTGGGGAGGCTGAGAAGGGAGGATCTCTTGAGCCCAGAAGTTCAAGACCACCCCGGGCAACTTGGTGAGACCTCATCTCTACAATAAATTAAAAAATTAGCTGGGCGTGGTGGTACACACCTGTAGTCCCAGCTTCTTGAAAGGCTGAGGTGGAAGGAGCACCTGAGCCCAGCAGGTCGAGGCTGCAGGAGCCAAGATTGTGCCACTGTGCTCCAGCATAGGTGACAAAGTGCGACTCTGACTCTACAAAAAAAAAATAAATAAATAAGGTACTAAGTTTTGGAGTGCTTTGTCACACAGCAGTCGCTAACAGGTACACAGGAAGCAATGTCAAATCCACATGGTCAGCCCAACTGGGACTGTTCCCACCAGGCCACAGTTCAGAGGGCAGGCACAGGTCAGGGCTCAACACCTACAGCCTCAGCTCCCTCCCTGCCCCTGAGGAGGCAGTGTTAGCATTTGGAGGGGTCCTTGGAATCCATGCCCAGGGAAGAGCCACAGCTGCCTGGGCCCTTCCACACCCAGGAAGGGGTGTCAACAGGGCGGGGTTTCTGGGAGGAGGAACTGGCAGCTTTTGAATGGAGGACGACAGCTCCAGCCTCCCCGAAGAACCTTGGGAGAAGGCCCCACCTCGCTCCTGGCCCTGGCTCCCCACTCTGGCTCAACTCCCCAGCCCTCCTTCTGGAGCCTTCTTTCTTCCAGTGGGCTCTGAGAAGTGTCCACACTTGTGCCCCCGCGGGTCCACCAGGCAGTGACTCCACCTTCGGTGTCCCGCGAAGCTCTCTTCCAGGGCCCGGTCTCCCTCCCTGGGGGCTGTCCCGCCCCCGGTCTCGGCCCGGAGGACCTAATCTCAGGGTCATGGTCCATCCCAGACGGGGTTGGCATCCACTCGCCTCATCTCCCCCAGAGCTGCAGGCCCTCGGCTCCGGCTCCCTCACAGGTGTCCCCGCACCTCGAAGCCCTCCCTCCCGCAACCAGGCGGTCCGAAGTCCCGCCCCCCGGGCACCGTGTCCCGGTCTTGCCTGGCTCCCGCACCACCTCCCCCGCCCCCGCAGCCAGAGTCGACCTGGCGACCGTCCTTCCCCGCTCGCATCCTCCGCGCGACGCCCGAGCGCGGGGCTGCCCCGGCACGACGGTGACCCGGCCCCCACCTGCGCGCAGCACTGGGCAGGTGCTACCTGGGCGCCCCACCCGTCGCGTCCCGCCCTCCACTC
>NW_007245907.1:195743-202900 GCF_000164805.1 Carlito syrichta
GAGCGCATCGAGGGGGCAGCGGTGGGCCGCTGCACCGCCTCGCCCTACATGCGGCCGCTAACGCTGCATTACCGCAGGTGAGCCCCGCCCGCGCTGCCCCGGAGCCCCGCCCCTTCTCTCCCGCCCCGCCGGCTGCGTCCCCGCTCCGGGGCCCCGCCTCTCGTGCTTCAGGCCCCGCCCTTGCCCTGGAGCCCCGCCTCCCCGCCGCGCGCCCCTTCTCCCAGCGAGTCGCGGGGTCCCAGGCCAAGTGGAGGGGCCGAGGGAGAAAAGTCGAGGGGGCCCGTTTCATTCCTTCAAGGACGCTTTGCAGGGCTCCGGTCATCCTTCTTTCATGGCAGTGGGACGCACTGGTTGCCCTGGGGATCAGGAAGGCTTCCTGGGCTTCCGTGCTCTGTCTTGCAGGAGGAGATAGCTGGCCGGGGAGGAGGGAACAGCGGTGGCAGGCTGGCATGGGGAGGCAGGAGAGGGAGCCGAATGAGGACTCTGGAAGGGAGCCTCTGGAAGCAAGCTTCTTCCCCAGGGTTCCAGCAGAGAGTGCACCCCCTTAGAGTCTCTGCCCTCCCCGCCTCCCAAGCTGTCCTGGGACAGCTGGGCCACACTGCCCTGCTAGGCACTGGGCACATAGTAGGTTCACAAGGAATATTTGTATTTAGGGGTGAATGAGTTTCTGCTACCCACATCCAGGGTTCACTGAGGCACCGCCCTCTTGCTCCCAAACATGCCTCCACACTGGGCCCTCTCTGGCTCCAGCTCTACCGTCTGCTCTCAGCCCTGCTGGTGATCCTTGTGCCACTTAGGTGAAGATTGCCCTCCTTGCCACAGTTGGAGCAGCCCCTACCAGCCTCGGTCAGGTCAGGCGGTTCCATCTCCAGTGCCTCTCTGTCCGCCTGCTCCCTGGGTCTGGCTTGCTGTACGTCCCTGTCACACCCAGACCTGGCCTTTCACCCTTCCTTCGAGGCTGTCTGGGCCTCAGCCTGAGGGAGGCTCCATACCCCTTAGGTTCCCCATTGTGGGAGCCCTGTCGGCTACGGAGGGCAAGGTCTCCCTCTCCTAGGCTGAAGTCAAGCAGGCGGTGCTGACCTGGGGGGACAACTGGGGCAGGTGAGGGATGTGAGGGGATACATGGGATTGCTGCCCTTTTCTCTGACACTGGCCACATGGGATGCCTGTTCATGGCTATTCAGCCCCCAAGGACTGGGTCTCCGGGAAGCCCAGGGTGGCCCAACTGCAGCACTTTCTCCACTTCCTGTGGAGCACAGTTCCCAGAGTGTTCCCGATGATGGGCACTGGTAACCAGGGCTGAGCTGGTGTGGTGGCCGACTGTAATGGACATGGGCATGGTCAGGGGCCAGGGTAGCACTTCCTCAGGGCCAAGGGACATGGGGCTGGGCAGTGTCCACTTGGTTGTTTGCTGGGGGAAGCTTGTGAATGAATGGACAGACCAAAGGTGGGCAACAAACCTGGGCTCTGTGGCTCAGCCTGTAATCCCAGCGCTTTGGGAGGCTGAGGTGAGTGAATTGCCTGAGCCCGCGGGTTCGAGACCTGCCTGGGCGGCGAGACCTCATCTCTACAATAAATAAAAAAATCAGCTGGGCGTGGTGGCGCATGCCTGTAATTCTGGCTACTCGGAAGCCTGAGGTGGAAGGATCTCCGGAGCCCAGCAGGTCAAGGCTCCGGTGGCTGGGAGCGGCCACTGCACTCCAGTCTGGGTGACAGAGTGAGCCAACTCAAAACAAAACAAAACAAAAACAAAAACAAAGGTGGGAAACCCCATGGCTACCGGGGGGTGGGGCTGCACTTACTGCACTTATCCCCAGTCCTGTCCCTCTCTTCTCGGCCTCAGTGGGACTCTCTGGACCTTCCCTGCACCTTCCTTGTCTGGACCTAAGGGGCTGACAGACTTTTTTTTTTTTTTAGTTCAGATCTCACTGTTGTCCAGGCTGGAGTGCAGTGGCATGATGATTCTTCTGCCTCAGTCTCCCAAGTAGCTGGGACTACAGGTGTGTACCTGGCTAATTTTTTTTATATTTTGTAGAGACAAGGTCTTGCTATACCAAAGTTGGTCTCAAATTCCTGGGCTCAAGCGATCCTTCTGCCTCAGCCTCCCAAAGTACTGGGATTACAAGTTGTGAGCCACCATGCCTGGCCTGACAAACTTTTTTTGCCGTGAGCTGAGATTGTCCCCGAGACCTGCATGGAGTGACACCCAGAGGGAGGCAGTTGTGAGGGCCGGGGGCACAGCAGGCACATGGCAGACTGTAGGCAGTGGGCAGGCCTTCCCTGGGTGGGCAGGTGGCCCTAGGGTGGCAGGTGGCAGGTGGCAGGCAGGCCTGGGCTTGCCTCTTGGGAGTGTCCCCTCAGCTCAGCCTGTGCAGGACATCGGTGCTCCCTTCCCCTAGGAAACCAAAGTGGCTGCACTCTCTTCCCAAGACACCCCTGCCTCCAGGCCAAGCTCAGACCACCTTGGGCCTTTCCTGGAAGGTCCCCTGCTGGGAATGCCCTTCTCTCACTTCTGTCACCTCTTCCAGGAAGTCCTCATAGAGGCCATCCCTCGACTGGGACTATAGGTGCATGTCACCATGCCTGGCAAATTTTTTAGTTTTTTGTAGAGATAAAATCTTATGCTGCCCAGTCTGGTCTTGAACTCCTGGCCTCAAATGATTCTCCTACCTCAGCCTCCCAAAGTGCTAGGATACAGGGCCCCCTCTGCGCTCTCTGTGTCTCTGGTGCTTGGGCCTCTGTCCATTCTACGGCCAGGGTAGGGCAGGCAGCTTCTCAGGCCTTTGGGCTGACCCAGTGACCAAATGGCAGAGGGGCCGAGCCCACAGGAAATGGGCCACCTTGACTGGAGATGGGCCCCTGGGAAGGAAGTCCATCTCATCTGGTGCTTTCCAGCAGCCTCAGGCTGGGACTCCATTAGTGTTGGGATCCCCGTGGACCGGCCCCAATTTATGGGGTGGGGAGTGGGATGGTGGCCGGCAGCTGCAGAGCAGGACAGCAGGCTGCATGGGGGAGCTCAGACCAGAAACCAGGTGGGAGGGGTCCCTGTCCAGCCACCATTCCTGAATCACCGAGTCCTGCAGTGTGATCTCCCACCTGGCATGGGTGCTACCTGCCCCAGCTACTCCTGGTGCTGGCCCCTCTTGCTGTCCTGTCTCCCTCTCTGTTCAGTGGCCTGAGAGGGCTTCAGCAGCGAAACCCTGACCTCTGCTCTGTTCACACGGGATCCTCCCTGTCTACGTGGGAGAGTGTCACGCCACCCCTGCCCCTCAGCCTCCATGATCCTTCCTATGCTTGGTCACAGAGTACGTCTCTCTGCAGCTCCTTGTGCTCAGTCTGTGTTGGGCAGTGGTTTGTGGTGTGCCCTTGGCCCTGGTTTTCTGCCTCAGCCTCTAGAGCATCAGGCCGGCTGTTGCCTCCCTGACCAGGATGGGCCACTTCCCCTCTGCCCACCTGCTGCAGCTCCAGGCCCCCAGTGGGCCCAGGCCATGAGCGGGTCTCCCTGGTTGGGAGTGGACACAGCATCTGGGTGCCGCCATCTGGCCCTCCTGACCACTGCCCTGCCTCTTCCAGGATGGTACCCAGAAGTCATGGGACTTCATGAAGACGCATGACAGGTGAGTGTCCAGTCTGGCCTCTGGTGAAGCCTGGACTGATGCCCATGGGGACGCTGGGCCCAGGGGCATGTGACTCGCCCCTCCTCTATCTTTCCAGTCTCCTTGGGCTCTCCAGGCATCCCCTCTTGGCCCGGCCTCTGAGTCTCCTGTCCCTGAGGGGCCAGCCTGAGGGCTGAGGCTGAGGCAGAGGCAGGCCCTCTTGGGCTGGGAGAGGCCGTCCTGGTGTCCCTGCTCCCATATCCAGGCTGTGGGCCGGGTGGTGGCACGACTCTCGGACTGTGGCTGGTGGGTAGCTAGGCCGCAGTGGCCAAATGTCCTGTCAGTCACCTGGCCTTTGCTCCTGACCTATCAGCTGCCCCCTTCTTTCCCACCCCCTCTGCTGCCCCATCCCTCCTCTCTTGGCCTCAGTCTCCCCAAGGGAGGAGGGCCGACTTTCCCAGCGGTTGGGGCAGGGCCATGGTACAGGCATGCCTGGACGGAGGGTGGGAGCCCAGGGAGGAAAGGGCTGCTTCTGTGCTGAGCCCCCCTGTTCCCTCCCACATGCAGTGTGACTATCCTGCTGTTTAACTCTTCTCGACAGAGCCTGGTGCTAGTCAAGCAGTTCCGGCCAGGTGAGGCCAGTGCTGGGGGGCAAGTAGGAGGGAGGGAAGCCTTCTGGGTCACCTTCAGGCCCCTGTGGTTCTGAGGATCTGAATTCAGATATGGGGAGGGGATTCAGGGGGAAACTGAGGCTCTGAGGGTTCTGGCACAGAGCGGACCACATGAAGGCGGCCACCACATGGCAGCAAACAGAGTCCAACTTCCTCCACAGCTGTGTATGCAGGTGAGGTGGAGCGCCACTTCCCAGGGTCACTGGCAGCCGTGGACCAGGACAGGCCCCAGGAGCTGCAGCCGGCCCTGCCTGGCTCAGCAGGGGTGACATTTGAGCTGTGTGCTGGCCTCGTGGATCAGCCCGGGCTCTCTCTAGAGGAGGTGGCTTGCAAGGAGGCCTGGGAAGAGTGCGGCTACCACCTGGCCCCCTCCAGTCTGCGCCGGGTGGCCTCATACTGGTGAGTGGGTTTGGCCTCGGGCCTGCAGTGCACAGCCCAGGGCATGGGACAGGCTGCCTGATGGAGAGTGATCGCCCCATCCTCAGGGTGTGCAAGAGAATGGATTCTTCCCGTTTGTCAGCCTGAAATGGGGGGAGGGCTAGACAGCATGTACCTCAGCTCCTAAGCCAGGTCAGAACCTGGGCTCCCCTGGCTCATTCAGGAGCATGCTGGCCTGTGCCCCCACCCGCGGCCCCAGCCATGGGGCCAGGCTCCGGGTGGCAGCTGCTGCTGACAGATGCCTCTACTTCCTGTGGGATTAAGCGCTGGGGCTGGGGGCAGGGTGAGTCACCGCTCTGTTCTCAGACGGTGGATCAGGAATGAGGGAAAAGCTGAGTCCCGGTGGAGGGGGCAGCCCCAACTCTCCTGGGAGGGGAGGGGTGTGGCCTGGGCCTGGGCCTTGACCGGCCTCACCTAAGCCGAGGTGTAACCCTCCCCCCATTTAATGAGGCTGGGGTCACCTTCCAGGACAGGATGCTGGGGCAAGGCTTGTCCCCCTCCCCAGGGACACTGCAATAGATCCCTGGCCCAGCCGAGGTGGCAGGAGCAGGGTCTTACAGTGTCCCCCAAGCTGAGCGCCAACCTCCTCCCTTGGCAGAAGGGTGGGGTATCTCTGCACCTGCCAGCCCAGCACATGGGCCACTCAGCAGCACAGAGGCCCTCACCCAGTACCTCTGACTGAGGGGCGGGATCTCCAGGCCAAAGTGTTGGTTGGGTGTGAGGGGCAAGCCTCTGTTTTCTGCAGGTGTCCACAGCCGGCCTGTGCCTACTGTGCCCCTGATCTCCCTGGCCAGCTTCAGGGTTTGGCCAATGGCAGGGCAGACAGGGAGATAAGGCAGGTGGGAGGCGCCCAGGAGGGGTCGGGGTTCTCCTGAAGGTGGGGTGGAGGGGCTGCGTGGCGAAGGCTTGGGGCCAGCGGACAGGCAGCCCTGCTGCAGGGGTTCTCCCGGCAGAGGCCTGATTCTGAGGGTGTTGGGGAGTCAAGGAGGGTTCAGGGCCATGAGTATCCTGCTCAGATTTGTATTTTGGAGAGGAGGGTGTAGCTCAGCAGAGGTCAGGGCATCTGTTCCTGAGGGCCTGAGTAGGGGCTGAATGGACAGGGGGGTCCACTCACTCTGGAGCAGAGCCCAGGGCTCCCGGTCACTGACAAGGCCCAGGGACTCATGTGAGGCTAAGGATGTGATTGAGTGAGGTCAGAACACACCAGGGGAGGCACTGCCCGGCTGGCTGGCTGGGCATGTTCTTCCCGGCTGTCTCCTTTACAAGCTGGCGGAAACCGGGCTGGAAATCCCACAGACTGCTGCTTCCATCAAAGGCTGCTACGGCTGCCGGAAACAGCCCTCAGGAAGGGTCCACAGGAGATAAGGGGTGGAGGGCAAGGAGACAGCTGGGAAAGGTGGGCTTGGGTGGGCTCCTCAAGGGTGGGGAGACTTTGGGCTGGGGCGTGGAGAGCCCCAATTCTGCTGCCTGTCCCGTGTGTTGGGCACATCTCTGCATGCGGCCTCCACCCTGTGGGCCTCAGATTGGCCTTAGCTTGCATCACTGATACCCTCTCTGGGGTGAACCAGGGCTCCCTCACCCCTGGACATCTCCCCAGATGCCCCTTGGGCCCTCTTCCCCTGAGTCCACACCTGGCCCACCTCCTCCTATGCCAGAATCTAGCTTGGCCACCCTACCACTCCATCCTCATGGCCAGCAGTCACCACTCTGCCCACTCCAGCCCAGGCCACTACCCTTGGTCTGGGTTCCTGTCACCTCCTGGCCACCAGTAGCCCTTTCTGACCAATGCTCACTGTTGGAGGGGGCTCCCTCTTACCTCTCCCTAGCCTGGACCATGAGGCCCAGCCTTGGGACCTCATTGCCATTCCTGCCCCACTGCCTGCTGGGTATGCCCCTGCTTCCAGCTTGGGTCTCCAGGTGTGGGCTGGGGTGTGCCTGGTCCTGCCTGGGCCTCCATACCCTGACGAGGCAGCCTCTGGCTGGGCCCACAGAAGCAGAGGGTGTTTACATGAGATGTCTGTGCTACAGAACAACCTGCCACAGATGGAGTAGCTTTGAATGACACCTGTTTACATCCTCACGTCGTCTGCGGTCAGGAGTCTGCGTGTGGGCTGCAGGGTGCCGTCAGAGTGTCCGTGAATCTGGGGTGTGAGGTCTTCCCAGCTCACACGGTTGTAGCAGAATTCAGCTCCTTGTGGCTGTGTGACCCAAGGGCTGTGTTTCCTTCCCAGCTGTTAACCAGGACTACCTATAGCTCCTAGAGGTGGCCTGTGGGCCCTTGTCACGTGGCTCCTCCCAGCACATGGACTGCTTCATCTTCAGGGCCAGCAGGACAGCGGCTCTTGAATTTCTCCACCTCTGACCTTGAAAACCTTTTTTGAGGACTTGTCTGATTATTATTATTATTATTATTTTTTGAGTTGGAGTCTCACTCTGTCACCCAGGCTGGAGT
>NW_007245907.1:203077-208011 GCF_000164805.1 Carlito syrichta
ATTTTTTGATTTATTGTAGAGATGAGGTCTCGCTGCCCAGGTGGGTCTCGAACCCGAGGGCTCAGGCAATCCACTCATCTCAGCTTCCCAAAGGCACGGGATTACAGGCTGAGCCACTGAGCCCGGCTGACTTGCCTGATTAGATCAGGCCCACCTAGGATACCTTCCCTTTCAGTGAATTCAAGTCAACTAATTAGGGTCCTTAGTTGCATCTGACGTAGAACATAACTAACATGGAAGCGTTACCTCAATGTGTTTCCAGGTCTCCCCCATTCAAGGGGGAGGGGATTACACAGCGTGTATACCAGGGATAGGGATCTGGGGGTAAGGGGATAGGGCATCCCAGAGGCCTGCCAAGAAGAGGGCTGGAAGGAGTGGAGAGGGTGAGTAGAGGGCCATAGAAGGTGGGGGGAGAGTGGCTGGTGGGGCCACCAAGGGGCTCAGCAGATCCTGTCTCAACCCGTAGGTCTGGAGTGGGGCTGACTGGTTCCAGGCAGACCATGTTTTACGCGGAGGTCACGGACGCCCAGTGTAGCGGCCCGGGTGGGGGCCTGGCAGAGGAGGGTGAACTCATTGAGGTTGTACACCTGCCACTGGATGGTGCCCAGGCCTTCGCAGACAACCCAGACATCCCCAAGACCCTTGGTGTTATCTTTGGTGTCTCTTGGTTTCTCAGCCAAGTGGCCCCCTGCCTAGGTCTCCAGGGACTCCAGGAGGTCTAGACAGAGGCTGGTCTTGGCCACTCACTCCCTTACTGTGGACCCAATAAAGGCTTACATAGCTCCAGCCCCTGCCTGCTGGCTCCGAGCTCTGTGACCAGGTGCTTGGAGAAGACTGAGGGAGGGGTGTGTACTGGTGGCTGTTCCCTGAGAGGGACCTTGGGTGGGATGGGCACGGCACTGCGAGCAACAGGCGGCTAGGCTGGGGCTCAGCACAGGTCAGGTAGTACCACAGGATTGGTGGTTAGAGGGATGACGGGGTCAGGCTGGGCCTCCTCTCTGGGCAGGGAGAAGTGGGGCACCACAGGCCTGAGCTTGGGCCTGCTGGTCACCGGGTTACGAGACGCACTGTGTCTGTGGGAGTGGCAGCTGTGAGTCAGCCCTGGTGAACCAGGAGGAGGTGGGGACCTCGCTGCAGGCTGCATGTGCACCCCTGCTCCTGGGGCAGGTGTGGGGTCCCCACCCTGATGGTCTGGGCTGCAGACATCCTCTGGGAGGCACATGCCCTGGGTCACAGAAGCCTGCGAAGAGACCTCACTCTGCCTGCAGAGCATGCAGAAACATCTGTGTTTCTTTCGCACAAGGGGAAGAGGTGGTAGCCCACAGTGGGGACATGAGGCCAGTGGTCTCCTTGACGTGGGCTGGGGTCTTGGCACCAGCCCCTGCTCCTGCCTGGCCCAAGACCCTGGCGGCCCGAGTATGGCATGGCCCCCAGTCCAGAGCCCCCACCGCAGGCCATGCCCTTGGGCCTGTCCCTCTGAGGATCAGGCTGCGGGACACGTGCTGTTCAGAACTGCCCTCCAGGTGTCCAGAATGCTGGGGGACAGGAGGGCATGCTGCCTGCCTGGGCAGCTGTGTGGACCACAGCACGCAGTAGGGACTCCACAGGCAAGCAGGCACGCCAGTGCTGACACAGGCATTCAGGGCATTGCTGGGCAGTTGGTCCGAGGCTGGGGGACTTCCTGAGGAAGATTGGGTCCGATCCTTTCTGAGGGCGGAGACCTGGCCCAGCCCTTCCCCAGAGCCCCACAAACCCTTGAGCCAGCCCCTTGAGTAGTGCCTTGGGGCTGGGCTAAGCAGCCTGGGTCATGGGCCACCGGGTTGGTGAGGAGTCCGGGATGCCACCCCCACTGGCAGGTGGGGACTGGGGGGAGTAGAGTGATCAGGAGCTTTGCTGGGAACTGACTGTTTGCTCTGTGCCCCAGTGTCCACTTGGCTAGGGCCCTAGGCTGGAGCCCTCATGGTGGATGCTGGGCAGGGAACACTGGCTCCTGCCCAGCAGGAGACTGGGTGCAGGGCCCCTTGCACTGGGCTGAGGTCTTCTCTGCCCCCTTCCCCCATGTGCTGACCTCAGGCTTGGTGTGATGGCATGTGGAAAGTGCCCGGGTCCCTTCCCTCATGCTGGATGTGCTCCTTTCAGCCTCCCTGGGGCAGGTGATCTGGCCCCTCTCCCGACACCGTATCCAGGCTGTGACTCCAGGAGGAAGGTGGGGAAGGGGACCGTGAGCGGGAGGGCCTTCTGTGCCCTATGGGGTGGCACCCTGGGCAGGAAGACGGGACCAGTCCCCTGCTGCTCATCCACACAGAGTTGAACAGCCCCTGAGTGGGCCTGGCATCAGAGGCTGCCCTGAGGAGGCTGTACCCCAGGGGCCCACAAAGGCAGCACCACCTGTATGCAAATGCTGGCTGTGGCCCAGGTGGGGCCCCCTGGGTATCCACCCAGCCCAGCAATGGGGACGTTGGGGAGGGGCCAGCAGGTGTGTGGTGTGTCCGGGGTGGGCTGGGCAGGATCCTGGTCAGAGGCCCCAGCAGGACACTCATGGGACAGGATGCACAGAACAGGAGCTCTGCCAGCCCATAGTGCCCAATGCACCTCTCACCCGCAGCTTGCTTGGTGCCCACCACAAGAGCTCTATGGACCCCTGAGCTTGGAGAGGCCTCTGGCAGGCACCAGCGAGTGTGGTCTCGAGCACCCTGGGGAGGGCTTTGGGAAGTGAGGGCAGGGAACAGGCATGGGGTACCATACTTGGGTGTGGTCCAGGCCCTCACTCTGCTCTGCAGCCCAACAAGGCAGGTCACCGGCTCTGCTACAGGCCTAATGGAGTTGGCATTGATTTCCTGGGGGGGGGGTAGAAGGGGGGGGACTGTAACCGGAAACTCCCCTCCCTGCCCACTATATTTAGCTCTGCGGGACTCAGGCGGAAGCACAGCTCACTCTGGAACCTAGCCGGCTCTGTCCCAGCCCCCAGCAGCCTGTCCCTGGGAGTGCCCTTGGGCCTGAAGCCCCTGGCCAGGCTGAGGGGCCCCCACCCTGTGCCTTCTGCAGCACAAGCTAAGCACCCCCAGCTTATGCCTGGGAACTTGGAGATGGAGGGGGGCCGTGGTCCACTGGGCCCCAGGGCAGTGACAGGTCCTTCCTGGGAGAGCCTGGAAGCTTGGCCTGGCATGGGCGGAGGCTGGAGCCCAGCCCTACTGGATCCTGGTCCCTGACCCCAGCAAGGTGTGGTGCCTTTTGAAATCTGCAAGGGGACTGATGGTTCCCACTGCGGCTGGGAACTCATACCAGGAGCGAGCTGCCCCTGGCATTTCTGGTTCGAGGGCTGCAGAAATCTCTGCAGAGGGGGACCCCACCTCCAAGACCTCCAGTGCCCACCTCTTCCCTGAGAGCATCAGGTCCAGGCTGTGGCTCCAGGAGGAAGGTGGGGAAGGGGCTGCTGTGCCCTGTGGGGGCAGCACCTGGGCAGGGAGGCGGGGACCAACCCACAGACCAAAGACCTGGGCAGGGAGGCAGGACCAGAACACCACCTCCCCATCCTGGCCAGACCAGCGGGGCTCTCTGGACCTCCTCGTAGGCAGGACTCTAGTGAGGCTGCAGCTTCTGCCGGGTGGCACTTAAATCCTAAGATGGTGGGAGCATCCCTCACGTGGGGACCTCCAAGTAGAGACAGCTCTGGGGGTGCAGAGGGACTCAGCTGAAGAAACAGGTCAACTGAGTCCCTTGGCCAACCAAGCCTCTAGGGACCAGCCGTATGTGATCAGCCCAGCCCATCCTTTCTCCCAAGCTGGTGAGGGCAGGAAGCCGGGAGGGGCACTGGAGGGATTGTTCCCTGGATTCCATCTCCTGGGCTGGAATTCCCCCTCCTCAGCTCCTCCACTGCCTGGCTGGGCCCCTGCCACCAGCCCCTCGCCTGCACCATGGCCTCTCCCCTTCCCGTAGCCAGGAATCTTTGTGAAACAGAAGTCACAGTGCAGTCCATGCCAGCTCAGTTGCTTTCAGGACCCCCCTGGGGCCAGCAGGAAGACCCCAGTCTCACCAGCAGCCTTGGTGGCCACCATATCCTCACAGGCTCTACTAGGCCCCAGGCCTGTTCTCAGCCCCTCACCTGGCTGACCCTTGCCTGTTCCCTCTGCTGGCCCCACCCAGCTTTTGTCCCTGTGTGCTCTGGCCTTGCAGCTTGGTGCTCTGCATTGTCTGTCTAGTCTTCATCCACCCTGCTCATGGCTTGGCTGAGTGGCTGAAACACCCCGGCCAGCTTGAGTATTGAGGCAATGGGCATGGGCAGGGGTGGAACCCTGGGCCTCTGAAGCTGGGTGGGAGGCTCCCTCCCTCTCTCACCTGAGCACCTGCCCCCAGGTCAGAGCAAAAGAGAGGGGCATCTCCACCAGAACCCCTCATCCACAGGTGATCACCCCTGCCCATCCACAGAAGGAAATCTCTGAACACAGTTCAAATTGCCTCACTTGGTGGGGGGTCTTTGTATGGGGCTGTGCCTGGCTTGTGTCTTAACCTCCACTCAGCCCCTAGGCCCTGTGGGCTCAGGTGGGGTGGGCGCTCTCTGTAAGCAGAGTCAGCCAAGGCAGACCCCCAGGGCCTCCAGCTGATCCTGCAGGCCTGGATCCTGGAGGGGGCTGCTAACCCCTAATGGGCTCACCTGCCCATTAGGAGAGCAGGGGCGAGCGGGGCTGGGGCCGGGGCATTGGAGGGGAGCCCTGTGGGGGGGGGCATTCCGAGGGCATTGGCTCCCTGGATAGACTGCATGGACACTCCTGATGACAGAGGGCTGCGCCTCTGCCTCCGCCTTCCTTTTGCCACGCCCCCGGCTCCTGACTTTGGCCGGCACCTGTGCCTCCGAAGCTCTCTTCCTCCAAGAAGCCTGCCAGCCCCCTCCCAAGCCCCACGGAGGCAGTGACTTACTCCAGGCAGGGGGGCTACAG
>NW_007245908.1:0-5465 GCF_000164805.1 Carlito syrichta
GCATGCGCCACCACACCCGGCTAATTTTTTTATTTATTGTAGAGATGAGGTCTCACCAAGTTGCCTGGGCTGGTCTCGAACTCATGGGTTCAGGCAATCCTCTCAACTCTGCCTCCCAAAGCGGTGGGATTATAGGAGTGAGTCACCATGCCCAGGGTAAACAAATCTTTTAAAAAACAACCATATCAGTCAGGTGAGGTAGCTCAAGCCTGTATTCTAGCACTTTGGGAAGCCAAGGCAAGAGGACTGCCTGAGCCAATGGGTTTGAGACCAGCCTGGGCAACACAGTGAGATCTCGTCTCTACAATAAATTAAAAAAAAAAAAATTAGTTGGGCATGGTAGCGCACGCCTGCAGATCTGGCTACCTGGAAGGCTGAGGCAGAAGGATCACCTGAGCCCAGCAGGTTGAGGCTGCAGTGGCCGTGAGTGTGCCACCGCGCTCCAGCCTGGGCTACAGAGTGAGACTCCAACTCAAAAAAATAAAAAATAAAAATAAAAAGAGCGCATCCTTGCAGGACGCAGTGGCTCACACCTATAATCCCAGCACTTTGGGAGACCAAGGTGAGAGGATTACCTGAGCCCACGGTTCGAGACCAACCTGGGCAACTTGGTGAGATCTCATATCTCTACAATACATTAAAAAATTAGTCAGGCGTGGTGGCGCATGCCTGTAGTTCCAGCTACTTGGAAGGCTGAGGTGGAAGAATCACCTGAACCCAGCAGGTCGAGGCTGCGGTGGCCATGAGCATGCCACTGCACTCCAGCCTGGGTGACAGAGTAAGACTTCAACTCAAAAAAAGAAAAAATGAGTATATCCTAAGCACCAACCCTGTGCTGAGATCAGTTTTCCCTTACTTCTCCATCCCTTGTACAGTTAAGCTATGGTATTCTCAGTTTGTATGGTGTCATACAGTTGCTCCATGTGTGCATGTTATGCTTTCCAAGAAAAGGATGGTGACATGCTTAAGAAATAGGAACAAGATTCCTCTTTTGGGAACTACAGTGACCAATACAAAGTTGGGCACACTATGGGCACTCACTGCTTGTTGAATGTAAAATGCTTCTCCATAAATACAACCATCAGCTCTCCATTTAGATGCTGAAGTGAAGCTGGGCTCGGTGGCTCACCCTGTAATCCCGCGCTTTGGGGGGCTGACGTGAGTGGATTGCCTGAGCCCGCGGGTTCAAGACCTGCCTGGGCAGCTTGGTGAGACCTCATCTCTACAATAAATCAAAAAATTAGCCAGGTGTGGTAGCGTGCACCTGTAGTTCCAGCTACTTGGAAGGCTGAGGCAGAAGGATCACCAGAGCCCAGCAGGTCGAGGCTGTGGTGGCTGGGAGCAGCCACTGCACTCCAGTCTGGGCGACAGAGTGAGACTCCAACTCAAAAAAAAAAAAAGATGCGGTTCGAGACCCGCCTGGGCAGTGAAACCTCATCTCTACAATAAATCAAAAAAAAAAAATCAGCCGGGCGTGGTAGCACATGCCTGTAATTCTGGCTACTCGGAAGGCTGAGGTAGAAGGATCGCCAGAGCCCAGCAGGTCGAGGCTGTGGTGGTCGGGAGCTTGCCACTGCAGTCTGGGTGACAGAGTGAGACTCCAACTCAAAAAAAACCAAAAAACACAAGATTTCTGAATTATTGGCTACAGATCTATTCTTTACTTATCAGTGAGGGATCAGTGTTTTATAGACACATTTTTGAGTTGGAGTCTCACTCAGTCGACCAGGCTGGATTGCAGTAGTACACTCACAGTCACTCCAGTATTGAACTGCTGGGCTTAGGTGACCCTACCAAGTAGCTGGAACTACAGATGCATGCCACCATGCCTGGCTCTGCAATTTTTAAAGATGAACTAGGGAAAAAAGGAAACTACAATTCTGTGGGGGTTTTTTTGTTTTTTTTTTAGTCAGGGGTCTCACTCTGTCGTCCAGGGAGTGCAATGGCACACTCACGGCCACCGCAGCCTCTACCTGCTGGGCTCAGTTGATCCTTCCATCTGATTCTTCCAAGTAGCTAGAATCGCAGGCACATGCTACCACACCCAGCTAATTTTTTGATTTATTATAGAGACAAGGTCTCACCAAGTTGCCCAGGCTGATCTTGAACCCTTGGACTCAGGCAATCCTCTCACCTCCACCTCCCAAAGTGTTGAAAATACAGGCATGAGCTACCACGCCCAGCTGACAGAATTCTTTAGTATAGCTTTGGGTTTAAGTTCTGACTGCCATTTATACGCGTGATAAGCTGTGTGATGTTAACCAAGTTATTTCTCCAGGCATCGGATCTCTTTGTTTATAAAACAGGAGATATTATCCACATCATAGGGTCGTTGAAGACTAAATGAGCGAACTTAATCACTTAGCACAGGACCTGTTCACATAATAAATGATGGATAAATGGTAGATGTTATTCAAAAACCATTGTTACTCATCGAGTAGGTGTTTGTAAGTCTGCTATAAATGGATATTTGAAAGAATTCCTTGATGTTCCCAAGACATTCTGAAATAAAGACTAAAGAAATAAATGTCTAGACCAGGTATGGTGGCTCACACCTATAATTCCTGCACTTTGGGAGGCCGAGGTGAGAGGATTGCCTGAGCCCACAGGTTTGGAACCAGCCTGGGCAACCTGGTGAGACCTCATCTTTACAATAAATCAAAAATTAGCTGGGCATGCTGGCGCGTGCTTGTAGTTCCAGCTACTTGGAAGACTGAGGTAGAAGGATCACCTGAGCCCAGCAGGTCAAGGCTGCAGTAGTCATAAGCGTGCCACTGCACTCCAGCCTGGGCAACAGAGTGAGACTCTAACTCAACAAAAAAGAAAGAAAGACATGTCCAGCATTCAGAATTAGACTCCTGGAAACCTGTGACCAACAGGGTCAGTTCTCTTGTGATATCACTGAATGTAAAGAAAAAAATGACACACCCAGAAAGTGAGAACTTGCTTTGCACATTGCCTCACTTCCATCCAAGAGGTGAACAAAGAAAAGCTTGTTGGCTGTCCTTGATTGATATAATTTTATTGGCTTTTCCCCTACATGTTTCTCATTTTAAAAAATCATAAGGGATTTAATTTCTTAGCAAATACCATAAACTAGTCTGGTCTAGAGGTCCTTAAGTGCTACTTCCAGCATCATGTGGTCATAAAAAGGCAGAGAACGATACAGAACATGTCTAAAAATGTCAAAACAGTGGGAAATTCTAGGAGCACAGAAGCTTGGAGAGAGCAGTTCAATAAGCTTGCATAACTTCTATGATATGCCTGTCTAGTTACCATTAAAAATAAAACAGCCTACTGTAATCCAGCACTTTGGAAGGCTGAGGCAAGAGGATTGCCTGAGCTCAGGGGTTCGAGACCAGCCTGGGCAGCTTGGTGAGAACTTGTCTCTACAATAAAAAAAAAAAAAAAAAAAGCTGGGTGAGGTAGCGCACACCTATAGTTCCAGCTACTTGGAAGGCTGAGGCGGAAGGATTGCCTCAGGCCAGTAGGTCGAGGCTGCAGTGGTCATGAGTGCAGACTAGACAACAAAGTGAGACTCCAACTCCAAAAAAAAAAAAAAAAGAGAGAGACAGATCCAGAGGGAAAAGGAAAGTGCAGTATCTCAAATGACCACAAAAGATTTTTTAAGTCTTTTTTTTTTTTTTTTTTACTAAGGCTGGCTGATATTTAGAAAGGGTCCAGCCATTCTAAAATAATGTAACTAAATCTGTCATGAAAAGCACTTGAAGACTCCAAGCTGATAAACACTTTCCATAACCCGATACATGCAGATGAAAACTCCTACCACCACTGCGAGTCTAAAAAGCTGGGGATCTGGGCCAACACCCTCAGGAAAAAGTCTTCCCCTTCCCAACAAAAATCTACTTAATAAGCAAGAACTCCTGAATAGGTTAACCTGCAACACACCTGAGTTAATTTTATTAAACCACAATTAACTCTTAACTATCATGACTCTAATGGAGAATAAAAGCTTCCATAAATGAATTACAGAAATAATCCCTTTATTCCACCCCATTTATATCAGGGCCCATGCCCTCTCTCCAGCAGAAAATAAAGATATTTGGTGGTTTATGTTCCTGCCTCTAAACTTTACTTTGAAAAGGTACGGCACAGCTTAGGGTCCAAAGAAATCAGTTCTCAAACTGACACTACAACTATCTCACCGGATACGACTCATAATAAATTACTCAATTCAAAGCCAAGATTTTACACATTTAAAAGCCCACAGTAGCAATGGCTGGTTGGTCATAAGTCACACTACCAAAAGGTTTAAATTGGTTCATATATATTACAAAGAGAAATACTTATGACAATTTTTAAATGACTGTGAAAAAAACTAAACACTACCCATAACAATTACTAATATACTTTAGTACGATTAATGATCACCTCAGTTAGAGGAAGAATCATTTTGACCCCCAATTTGACATTCACCCAAGGCTGTTTTAAATCACACCCTTTTTTTCCTGCATTGCTGTCACATAGGATCTCGGTAATGTGCCATCAAATAATAATGCTTTGACACGAAATGCGCTATAAAGTAACACTTTGTGAAGACAACTTTCACTGAGTTCTCAATGTGCCCAGAACTTAGTCACAGAGGATATCCATAGATTTAATAAAGTGGCATGGCTAAACAATCATGTCCTCCAGAAAACCCATCAACCAAAAGTTGGGTGTATATGGTGTATGGACAGAACTTAGGTGGTAGGGGAAGCAACCCATCTAAACGTTAAGAAAAAGTTGTAAACCCTCACACGCCCTAACAATTTAGGAATTATACATTTTAAGGCATCTAGCATGAGGTAGGTCTCAAACTACCACAGTTATCTTTGCCTAGAAGCTTTTAGCCAAAACATTCTACAGAAAGGACTGAGCAAAAGGTCACTTTAACCCAAAGCAGAAATAATTTTATTATACTGCCATACTACAAGTACCACTGCTTGAGTTAAAACGCCTCTCCCAGTACACTGCTATTCACTATAAAGCAGAAGTGCGTCCCGTGTTAGAAAACTTTTAAAGCACTGATGCTTCCGGGGCAAGTCAGATTCCTCCCGCATCTGTACTTCCATCCTACATTCTCCTTTTACGTAAGTCGGATCGGAATTCCACTAGCCCACCCGACGGCACACCGGCCCCACACCCGCGCGCTGTCGCAAGAGGCCACGTTTTACCCGGGCAGCCCGTCCCCCCCTCCTCGATGCAACGCCTCTGGCCACCGGAGACTTCCCCAGCCGAGCTCCAGAAACTCGCAGGTTTAAATGGCCAAACTGGAACCAACCGGGGCAGCTGTCATCTGAAACTCGGGAAAGCTGAGACCAGCCAACTCTGCAGAACGGGGACGGGCGCCGAGAGATGTGGCGGGGCCCGTCGGAGGGACCGCGGCGGGCTCCCTCCCCCGCCATCAATCCGCTCGTCTGCAGCCCCAGCGCCGCCATCCTGGTCCTGAATAATTGAACGGG
>NW_007245908.1:6249-10329 GCF_000164805.1 Carlito syrichta
CGGGGGGAGGTGCGGCGGGGGGGATCGGCGGGGAGGGAAACGGGCGAGAAGGAGCGAGTGGGGGAAGACGGGAAGAAGAAAGGGAAGGGGCGAGGGGAGGGAAAGCAGGAGAAGAGGAGCAAAAGTGAAGAAGAGGAGGGGACGGAGCGAAGTCGAGTTTCTGGCTCCTCCTCGGCTGTCAGCTCTTTAGGGTGGAAGCGGGTCGCAGGGGGGCACCGGGAAGTACTGATAGGAGACTCCGGCAGGGACCGGGGGCTTCCCAAACAACTGCGGGGCTGGGGGGGAGGGCGTCCTGGCTGGGCGTGGAGGTCCCAGCACCTTTTGGAATTGTGTGGCGCTCAGGGGGTTGGTACCCCAATCTGGGCTTCCTCTTGCCTGCCCCACCCCCATGCCCCCTAAAATCACTGGGCCCGGTTATTAGAGGTGGAGTCATTGTGGCTGCAAGCCGGACTCAGATTAGAGGCGAGGCGTCCCGCGCAGGGAGAGATAAGCGCGGACCATAGTTCAGGGGGTGTGGGTTGGTGTCATTTTCATGGGACTGGTGATTCAAACATCATGACTTCTCAAGATCCTGCCTTTAGGTTTCTTAAATCGTCTTTAGGACAAAGTGAAGTGTAAATAAATAAAATACCCTGCTTTTTCTAATCTGAAATTTGGTACATTGACCACGCCCAACATTCTTGGCAGTTACTTTTCCAATCTCAGCCAAATTGTTAATGGTCCCTTTAGAATCGCGCTTCTTGCTTTGATGCCTTAAATTTTTATCATCCTGCTTGGGCCCTTCTAAAGCTTATTTCTGCCTAAGAGCTGTTTTAACTTATCTGCTCCATTTTTATATCAGACTTTCTTTTTTTAACATCCTGGGTCAGCTTTTGCTTAGCATGAAAAAAATTTTTTTTAAGTGAAATACCTAAGAAAGCAATGCTCTGCAGCTTGGGATTTGCATTTAAATATATTCTCATACACTGCTGGTGGGAGTGTAAATTGGTTCAGTCTTTTTGCAAAGCAATTTGGCAATGCAGATCAAGAACCTTAAAAATGTTCATACCCTTTGACTCGGGTTTATTCACATCTGGAATCTAGCTCACAAAAATAATCCAAAATGCAAAGATTTAAATCCCTGTATTCATTTCCTAATCAACCATGAAACAAACAAGCAAAGCCCTACACTTTTATTAAAACACAGAAATGTCATAAGATATGGAATTCTGCTATATATACTTATACTGAAGAATTAACATTGTCCTCAGTTGTGGTCCTGAGCATTCAAAAAAACAAAAATGCTTGTATGCAATTAATGTGTTTATGAGTTTTCAGAGGTCACTCTGACATCAGGGGATGTGTCACAAAACCTTCTATGTGATCATTCCCAGCCAGTAGTCACGTTGCAGACACATCACTTCATCACTTCCCTGAAGGACAGAAGCTGCGTGCTGAATATTTGCAAAGAGATTGCTTTGTCCTGAATTTCACTCTAGAAATTGCAGAAACCGGGACTTCTACGAGGTCTATTAAACAGATGGTAGGCACCCAACTGATGAAGGCTTTCTGATGAGCACTGAGGAGCTGGCATGAGGGAGAGAGAAATCTCATGGAGCGAGTCCCAGCATTGGATGCTTCCCACCCTGCCTTTATCATAGAGCAGACCCCACTCTGGTGCCGGGAGGCAGAGGGGTGTAGCAGGAAAGGCCTCAACTCTGCTATCAATTTCCAGGGTTGAAATCTGGCTTCCGTTTTTGTACTAGACATGTGATCTTAAATTTCTGTAGAGGTCCGATTCCTCGCCTGTAAAACTGGGTCAATATGCTCCAAGCTCAGTGTGGACTCTTCATTAACTCTCCTCTTCATTTCTTCTCTAATATCACCTCTCTAAACTTACTGCATAACACCCTTTTTTTTTTGAGTTGGAGTCTCACTCTGTCGCCCAGGCTGAAGTGCAGTGGCACTCTCATGGCCACCCCAGCATTGACCTGCCGGACCCTGGGGATCCTTCTGCCTCAGCCGCCCAAGTAGACGAAACTACAGGTGTGTGCTACCACGCCCAGCTAATCTTTTGATTTATTGTAGAGAGGCTGTTCTCGAACCCATGGACTCAGGCAAACCCCTCACCTCAGCCTCCCAAAGTGCTGGGATTACAGGCTTGAACCACCACATCCGGGCTTGCTTTTTTTTTTTTTTTTTTTTTTAGTAGGAGTCTCACTCCGTCACCTGGGCTGGAGTGCAGTGGCATGCTCATGGCCACCCCAGTGCCAACCTGCTGGGCTCTGGCAATCCTTCCACCTCAGCCTTCCATGTAGCCGGAACTACAGGTGCACGTTACGATGCCCGGCTAATTTTTTTATTTATTGTAGAGACCAGGTCTCACCATGTTGCCCAGACTGGTCTCGAACTCGCGGGTTCAGACAATCCTTTTGCCTCAGCCTCCCAAAGCTGGGATTATAGGCTTGCACCACCGCACCTGGCCTGCATAACACCTTCTATCAAGATCCAGGATAGGGTATAGTAGCTCAATCCTGTAATCCTAGCACTTTTCAAGGCTGAGGCGGGAGGATCCCTTGAGGCCAGGAGTTCAGGGCCAGCCTGGGCAACATAGTGAGGATCCATCCCCTCATCTTTATTTAAAAAATAGAACAAGACAAAACAATCCTTTCTTGGTATGTGTGCACACACATGCTTTTCTATTGTTTTACAATGTGTTTATGGAGATATCATTTATATGCCATGTATTTCATCATTTTTTTAAGTCATGGTCTCACTCTGTCACCTAGGCTGGAGTGCAGTTGCACAATCATGGCTCACCACAGCTTCAAACTCCTGACCTCAGATGATCCCATCTCCTCGCTTCCATTATAGTTGGCACTACAAGCTCATGCCACCACACCTGACTAAATTTTTTTATTTTTTTGTAAAGATGAGATCTCACTATGTTGTCCAGGCTGGTCTTGAACTCCTGGGCTCAGCAGTCCTCCCACCTCAGCCTCCCAAAGTGCTGGGATTACAGGCGTGAACCATTGTTCCTGGCTACCAATTTATTTCTGACTGAGAAATAATAATTGTATATATTTATGAGGTACAGTGTGATGTTTTGATATATATTTACAAAGTGGAATGATTAAATCAAGAAAAATAAACAGGCCGGGTGCAGTGGCTCAGCCTGTAATCCCAGCACTTTGGGAAGCCAAGGTGAGAGGATTGCCTGAGCCTGGGGGTTCGAGACCAGCCCAGGCAACTTGGTAAGACCTCGTCTCTACAATAAATCAAAACTTAGCAGGGTGTGGTAGCACATGCCTGTAGTTCCAGCTACTTGGAAGGTTGAGGTGGAAGTATCGTTGGAGCCCAGCAGGTCGACGCTGGGTGGCTGTGAGTGTGCCACTGCACTCCAGCCTGGGCGACAGAGTGAGACTCCAACTCAAAAATTAAAAATAAATAAATAAATATAGCCCCCCTTTTAAAATTATTGAACATATTTCCAATTGGGTTTGACTGATATTTCCCACGATTCCATCAAATTATGTATTCTCAATCAGAATACTGCACAAGTGGTGGTGTGTCATTCTCAGAGAATCCCATTCGGAGGTACAAGATGTTCACTTGCCCCACTTTTTGTTTGTTTGTTTTCTTTTTTCCTTTTTGAGTCAGAGTCTCACACTGTCACCCAGACTGGAGTGCAGTGGCAGCTCACGGCCACTGCAACCTCGACCTGCTGGGCTTAGGTGATCCTTTCCGCCTCAGCCTTCCAAATGGCTGGAAGTACACATGCACACCACACCACCACACCCGACTAATCTTTTGATTTATTGTAGAGATGAGGTCTCACCAAGATACCCAGGCTGCTCTCCAACCTCCGGGCTCAGGCAGTCCTCTCACCTCAGCCTCCCAAAGTGCTGGGATTATAGGCGTGAGCCACTGCTCAGCCTCTAGTGCCTTCTTTACTCAATTAATTATCCAGGAAGAATTAGCAAGGGGGAAAAGGAAGGTGAAGAAATAGAAGAAGGAGCCGGGCTCAGTGACTCAGCCTGTAATCCTGCGCCTTTGGGAGGCTGAGGTGAATGGATTGCCTGAGCCTGAGGGTTCGAGACC
>NW_007245908.1:10401-18478 GCF_000164805.1 Carlito syrichta
ACTCCAGTCTGGGTGACAGAGTGAGACTCCAACTCAAAAAAAAAATAAAAAAATAAAAAAGAAATAGAAGAAGGAAAAAAGGGAAGAGAGAAAGAGGTTCAGTAACTGTCAAACTCTAGTGTGGATTTCAGTCACCAGAGAGCTTGTTGGAATCACAGTGTACTAGAGATTCTGATTCAGTAGGTCTGAGTTGGACCCTAGGAATCAGCATTTTGCTCTCACACATCAGGCATTTCCTGATGGAGTTTAGTCCACAGATGGAATTTTAATCCAGGACAACTTTCAATTCTGCATACTCCCTGCCTACCTGTTTTGCTATAGTCCTCTTCATCCTCCACAAATAGGACCACAGTCCATCCAAACCCAAGAGGTACTAGTTTTGGTATCAGGCATCATTTCAATTTTTTTTGTTGTTGTTAGAGTCTCACTCTGTCTCCCAGGCTAGAGTGCAGTGACACAATCACAGTTCACTGCAGCCTTGACCTCCTGGGCTCAGGCAATCCTGCTTCAGCCTCCCAAATAGCTAGGAATACAGGCATGTGCTACACCAGGCTAGCTTTTGGTTTTTTGGGGTTTTTTTGTAGAGCCAGGGTCTCACTATGTTGCCCAGGCTGGTCTCAATCTCCTGGGCTCAAGCTATCCTCCTGCCTCGGTCTCCCAAAATATTGGGATTGCAAATGTGAGCCACCGCACCTGGCCCATTTCAATTTGGTCAAGTACCTTTACTTTATCAATGAAATATATTGAGTCTTTCTGCCAGTTCTCTATCTCTGCCTCCTCCTACAGTACATTCTCCAGCCAGCAGCTGGGATGATTTTATTAAAAATATACTACACTGCATATACTAACAGTGTATAATTGTATATGGGGTACATCGGTGAAACTATCAAAATAATGAATCAAGATAATAAATATTATCAATCAAGATAACAGGCTGGGCTCGGTGGCTCAGCCTGTAATCCCAGCACTTTGGGAGGATGAGGTGAGTGGATGAGCCTACGGGTTCAAGACTAACCCAGGTAACTTGATGAGACCTCGCCTCTACAATAAATAAAAAATTAACCGTGCGTGGTGATGCGCACCTGTAGTTCTGGCTACTTGGAAGGCTGAGGTGGAAGGATCGCCGGAGCCCAGCAGGTCGACGCTGGGGTGGCCGTGAGAAGTGTGCCACTGCACTCCAGTCAGGGTATCAGAGTGAGACTCCAACTCAATAAAAAAAAAAGAAAGAAAGAAAAGAAAGATAATGAACATTTTCATCACCCCTAAAAGTTTCTTTAAACCTCCTGGTAATCCCTCCTTTCTCTTTGTTTCTCTTTTGAATTTTATTTATTTATTTATTTTGATACACCGGGTCTTGCTACGTTGCTAAGGCTGATCTCGAACCCTTGGGCTCAACAATCTTCCTGCCTTGGCCTCCCAGAGTGTTGAGGTTACAGGTGTGAACCAGTGCACTCGGCTGATCCCTCCTCTCTCGCCTCCCCAGTCTCCTGTCCCCAGGTGACCGCTGATCTGCTTTATGTCACTACAGATTGCTTTATGTTTTCTAAAAAACTAAAACTAAAAAATAAATTAAATCATACAGTATGTGCTCTTTTTGGTATAGCTTCTTTCACTCAGCATAATTATTTTGCAATTTAACCATATTGTAGGGTTTGTTTTAATTACTCAGTAGTTTTCTTCTGTATGAATATACAAATTTGAACAATCCCTTGTTGTTGGATATTTGGGATGTTTCCAGGTTCTGGTGATTACAAGCAGAGAAGCTATGAATATTCATGTACAAATTTGTGTATGGGCACATGCCTTTCTTTCTCCTGGGTAAATGCCTAGTAATCTAGCAATAAGAAAGATCATATGGTAGGTGTTTGGCTTTTTTTTTTTTTTTAAAGAAACTGCCAAACTGTTTTCCAAAGTGGTTTTACCTTTTACATTTCCACCTGTAGTATATGAAACTCCGTTTCCTCAATCTTTCCAATACTTGGTATGGAACAGTTTTTAATATTAGCAAATCTAATAGGTATGTAGTTGGTGTCTCGTGGTCATTTTAATTTTCATTATTTCCCTGTGACTAATGATATTGATCATCTTTTCATGAGCTTCTTTTTTTTTTTGAGTAGACTTACTCTGTTGCCCAAGCTGGTGTGCAGTGGCACGCTGACGGCCACCAAAGCCTCGGCCTGCTGGGCTTAGACAATCCTTCTGCTTCAGCCTTCCAAGAAGCTGAAACTACAGATGTACGCCACCACATCCAGCTATTTTTTTTCTTTAATTGTAGAAATGAGGTCTCACCGTATTGCCCAGGCTTGTCTCAAACACGTGGACTCAGGCGATCCTTTTGCCTCTGCCTTCCAAAATGCTGGGATTGCAGGTGTGAGCCACCATGCCTGGCTTGACTTTTCATCTTCTTTGATGATAAGTCTTTTGAAATGTCTTGCTTATGTTGTTTGAGTTTTTTAAATTATTGCTGAAAAATTTTTTTTTTTTTGAGTTGGAATCTCACTCTATGGTTCAGGCTGGAGTGCAGTGGCATGCTCAGGGCCACTGAAGCCTCAAGTGAGCCTTCTACCTCAGCCTTCCAGGTAGCTGAAACTACAGGCATGTGCCGCCACGCCCAGTCAATTTTTTTATTTATTGTAGAGCCAGGGTCTTGCCAAATTGCCTAGGCTGGTCTCGAACACCTGGATTCAGGGAATCCTCTTGCCTTGCCCTCCCAAAATGCTAGGATTACAGGTGTGAACCACCACACCCAGCCATTTTGATTTTATGGAAAAGAAAAAAACTGTAGAGAACAGACGAATGCAGATAATAAGAAGCCACCTCAGCCGGGCTCGGTGGCTCAGCCTGTAATCCCACACCTTGGGAGGCTGAGGTGAGTAGATTGCCTGAGCCCGCTGGTTCAAGACCCGCCTGGGCAACTTGGTGAGACCTCATCTCTACAATAAATAAAAAAATTAGCCGGGTGTGGTAGCGCGCGCCTGTAGTTCCAACTACTTGGAAGGCTAAGGCGGAATGATCGCCAGAGCCCAGGAGGTCAAGGCTGCGGTGGCCGGGAGTGGCCACTGTACTCCAGTCTGGGCGACAGAGTGAGACTCCAACTCAAAAAAAAAGAAGCCGCCTCTACACCTATGGCTGAGATAGTGCACTTGAAGAAGAGGCCCTTTAGGGCTGAGAGCCAGACGGTGTTGGAGGGAACATGGCCCTGGCTTGGTGAATAGCTGAGCAGTTCCTGTTGTGCCACACCAGTGAAGGTTCTCGAAAACCCTCTCTAGGATTTGCTAGAAATCTACCCTGTATGATGCTGATGAGCTGTTTATGGGAGGAGACTCACTTAGAGCCCTTCTGCTGTGAAACGCCCTAGGCAAGTTGGGGAAAATGCTCGTTGCTAGGTGCAGTACGCTCCTGTGCGTTGCAGGATCAGGGCCTTGGAGAAGTTGCCACTGCCGCAGGAGAACACACACTGAAGGAACCACACTAGAGAAGCTGTGTGCGCAGCAAAAGCTAGGCCCCAGGCACCCAAGAAGCTGCTGGTACAGCGCAGGACCTGGAGAAGCCACCCATGCGGTGGAAACCTACCGAGCCAGTGAGCCTCCCGCAGTGTCTCTCCAGTGCCCTCTACTGTCAAAGCTAAACATTATGCCAGCTGGCAAGAAACAGTATTTAAAAGGCCCATATTCATTTACACAGAGCTCGAATGAAGAGTGATTTGGATCTAGGATGCAGTCATTTTTTTTTTTTTTTTAGTTGGAGTCTCACTTTGTTGCCCAGCCTGGAGTGTAGTGGTACAATCATGGCTCACGGCAGCCTCGACTTTCTGGACTCAGGCCATCCTTCCACCTCACCTCAGCCTCCCAAGTAGCTGGGCTTAAATAATCCTTCCGCCTCAACCTCCCAAAGTTCTGCGATTACAGGTGTGAGCTACAGTGCCCAGCCTCATATGTATGTTTTATTGTGTATGTCTACAGGTATATGCACACACATCATTGCGTATATGTATGTTCACATAAATGTATGCTTATGTGTGTATATCACATAAGCATGTATATATTTTCATAAGTGTATGTGTGTATGTAATTATGTATCTATATGCCTAAAGCAAAATAGTAATAAGTGAATCTAGCACCCAGATCTTAGTCTCTGACACCACTTTCCATTACAGGGAACCGGAACTCCTTGTAGAAATAGCAGATTTCAGGGCTAAAAGAAAAAAAGTGCATGACAAGCCTGGATACTGATGTTTTAAAAAGACATTTCAAGCCAGGCACAGTGGCTTACGCCTATAATCCCAGCACTTTGGGAGGCCAAGGCAAGAGGATTGCCTGAGCCTGAGGGTTTGAGACCAACCTGAGCAACATGGTGAGACCTCATCTCTACAATAAATCAAAAAATTAGCCAGGCGTGGTAGTACACACCTATAGCTACTTGGAAGGCTGAGGCAGAAGGATCACTAGAGCCTAGCAGGTTGAGGGTGTGGTGGCCGTGAGTGTGCCACTGTGTTCCAGCCTGGGCGATGGAGTGAGATTCCACACACACAAAAAAGTGAATGGGGATAGGTCACAATGACACAGGAGTCAGCTTGAAGGGGTTCTCATTTGAGAAATCTAGGACGATCTGAGCACTAAAATAATTAGCACTCTAATGGATTATAGATCGGTGAAAGCTCATGAGTTCACACAAATCATAACTAGACAAATAAATGGTGGAGCAGAGTGGACTCTTGCCTCCAGTAAAGTGCTGAGGCTGCCTGGTAGATACAGAAGAAGTGCAAGAGTTGGGAAATCATCCATTATCACCCATAATTGTCAAGACTGGTTCAGGCAAAAGTCATCAATAGATGCTAAATATGAAGGAAATTTTGATGCAGGAATTTGCATTGTCTTAAAATATCTCCTCACAGTTTGCTTATGTCTTGCAAGAGAAAAAATAGTAACTGTAGAGAAGAAAAAAATGGACACCACCTGGACCAACTGATTAAAATTACGTCAACAAAGGGGGGCAACTGGTGGGGCGTGGTAGCTCAAGCCTGTAATCCCAGCACTTTGGGAGGCTGAGGTGGGAGGTTTACTTGAGCCTAGGAGTTCGAGACCAGCCTGAGCAACACAGGGAAACCTCATCTCTAAAAATAAAAATAAAAAAATTAGCTGGGCATGGTAGCATACGCCTATAACCTCAGCTACTCTGGAGGCTGAGGTGGAAGCATCACCTGAGCCCAGGAGGTCGAGGTTGCCGTGAGCCATGATCACCTTGATTGTGCCACTGCACTCCAGCCTGGGTGACAGGGTGAGGTCTCAACTCAAAATAACAAAACAAGGCTGGGCGTGGTGGCTCATGTCTGTAATCCCAGCACTTTGGGAGGCAGAGGCAAGAGGATTGCCTGAGCCCAGGGGTTTGAGACCAGCCTGGGCAATATGGCGAGACCTCATCTCTACAATAAATTTAAAAATCATTTGGGCATAGTGGCGCACACCTGTAATTCCCGCTGAGGCAGAAGGATCACCTGAGCCCAGCAGGTTGAGGCTGCGGTGGCTGTGAGTGTGCCACTGCACTCCAACCTGGGAGACAGAGTGAGACTCTGTCTCAAAAAAAAGAAAAAGAAAAAAAAACAACCCAAAAAACAAAAAGTTGGGCAAGTGGACATCTTGTGCCTCTAAATGGGATTCCCTGAGAATGACACACCATAACTTGTGCAGTATTCTGATTGAGAATGCATAATTTGATGGAATCATGGGATATATCAGTCAAATCCAAGTGGAAGGATATACAATAATTTTAAAAGGGGCTGTATTTTTTTTATTAAAATTTTTTTGGCTGGGTGCAGTGGCTCTGCCTGTAATCCCAGCACTTTGGGAGGCTGAGGTAAGAGGATTGCTTGAGCCCGGAGGTTTGAGACCAGCCTGGGCAACTTGGTGAGACCTTGTCTGTACAATACATCACAAAAATTAGCCAGATGTGGTGGCGTGTATCTGTAGTTCCAGCTACATGAAAGGCTGAGACAGAAAGGATTGCCTAAGCCCAGCAGGTCTAGGCTGCAGTGGCCGTGAGGGTGCCACTGCACTACAGCCTGGGACAGAGTGAGATTCCTACTCAAAAATTTTTTGAGTCAGGGTCTCACTCTGTTGCCCAGGCTGAAGTGCAATGGCACAATCGTGGCTCACCACAACCTCAAACTCCTGGGCTCACACCATCCTTCTGCCTCAGTTTCCTGAGTAGCTGGAACTGCAGGCACATGCCACCATGATCTGACAATTTTTTGATTTTTTTGTAGAGATGAGGTTTCACTATGTTGCCCAGGTTGGTCTCAAACTCTTAGGCTCAAGTGATTTTCCTGCCTAGCCTCCCAAAGTGGTGGGATTACAGGGGTGCCTTACAGGACCTTTTTTTCTCTATAAAGATGAGGTCTCAACCTGCTGTCCAGGTGTGATCATAGCTTACTGCAGCCTTGACCTCAAGGGCTCAATTGATCCTCCCCACTGGAGCTACAAGCACAAACAACCATGCCTGCTAAGGGGGTGCTATATTTTTTTAAATGCCAATTTCATTAAGTCAAAAACAACTGAGAAACTGTTTCAGATTACAGGAGACTAAAGAGACATGACCCAATAGGCCATAATTGGATCCAATGATAAAACTAGAACATAAGTGGTAGATTAGATAAATATATTGTATCAGTGTGAAATTTCCTGAAGTTAACAACTGGCCTTTGATTATGAAAAAGAATGTGATTATTCTTAGGCAAACATGCTAGTGTTTTCAGGGATAAAAAGACAAAATCTATGCAACTTACTCTCTTTTCTTTTCTTTTTTTTTTTTTTTTGAGTTAGAATCTTACTCCGTCGCCCAGGCTGGAGTGTCATGGCATGCTCACGGCCACCCCAGTATTGACATGCTGGGCTTCGGCGATCCTTTACAGGTGCAACTTACTCTCAAATGTTTTCTTCCGGATTCCAAAAACTTACATATTAATGGGGCAAAATGTTAAAAATAAGTGAACATCTGGGTAAAGATGTTCCTTGGAGGCCAGGTTTGGTGGCTCAGCCTGTAATCTCAGCACTTTGGGAGGCTGAGGTGAGAGGATTGCCTGAGCCCATGGGTTTGAGACCAGCCTGGGTAACTTCGGTGAGACCTCATCTCTACAATTAAAAAAAAAAAAATAGCCAGGCATGGTAGCACTTGCCTGTAGTTCCGGCTACTTGGAAGGCTGAGGTGGAAGGATCGCCAGAGCCCAGCGGGTTGACGCTGGGGTAGCCGTGAGCGTGCTACTGCACTCCAGCCTGGGCAACAAAGTGAGACACCAACTCAAAAAAAAAAATATGTTCTTTGGACCAGTTTATATGTTTGTATTTATTTCCAAATACTTTATGCTCCCTCACGTGTCTTCAGGCCAGCTAGGGCTGATTCATATCACTTGGAGTCAACTGGACTTCACTCCAGCAGAGGGCTGAGTCAAGGCCCACCTCAGGTGTCTTCCATCTTCCTTGGACCAGTGGGTTAGACAGGACATACTCCTCTCACCATCAAGGCACTGGCATAAACACCACTTGAGCCCTGGCCAAAGGAAGTCACATGGTCAAGTCCAAAGACAAGGATGGGGAAGGACACCCTTTGGAACTGGGACCAATCATAATTCAAACTGCCACAGGTGGCCCTCATGAATACACGGTAGCTATTTAGAAAATTATTTGCAAAATTGTAACAAGAGGAAGCCATGTTTGCAGGAATGAAGCTATTGCTTTTACCTCTGAAAGGGCAATGTTGCAGTGAGCAAATAGCAAAGAGAGAGACTGATTCTTCCAGCTGGTGTTATTGAGGTATGGCTTCTGCTTGCTGAAGAACCAAGGCAAGGAGGCTCTTCAGGTTCAAGTAACTGATATTATGTTTTCATGGGGAGGGGGGCAAGCTCAGGGAAATGACAAGGAACAGATACATATGATGGCATGCCACACTGTTCATTTATGCTGGGAAATTATCTACCTAGTCCTGGTTACTCGTGCCAGTCTCCCTCTTGGGGTGTGGCAGATAGGGTTTTCCTTCCTTCCTTCCTTCCTTCCTTCCTTCCTTCCTTCCTTCCTTCCTTCCTTCC
>NW_007245908.1:18717-20418 GCF_000164805.1 Carlito syrichta
CTGGGCTCAGGTGATCCTTCCGCCTCAGTCTTCCAAGTAGCCAGAACTACAGGTGTGTGCCACCAAGCTCAGCTAATTTTTTTGATTTATTGTAGAGATGAGGTCTCACCACATTACCCAGGCTGGTCTCAAACCCCTGAGCTCTGGCAATCCTCTCATCTCAGCCTCCCAAAGTGCTAGGATTACTGACTTGAGCCACTGTGCCCAGCCAGGTGGGACTTTTCAAGGGACCAAATGATATTTCAGATAGTTGCTGGTTAAGCAAATAATTTGAGTGGATGGAGTTGGATCTTCCTAAGGAATGTTTCTGCACTCTTACACTTTCTCTAGCCTGGAAATAAGAAGATACATTTTTTTCTGGCTAACTGGAAGCGATCCTAAAAATCAGAGTATCCTGTCCCCCGAAGAATGTTGACGAGGCTCTGTGAAGTCTGGCCCTTCGACACACTCTCCTGGACTCCATATAGAATGGTCTGTATTATGACCAGACAATGGTTTCATTCAAACAGTCAAATACAAGTAAGATTTGGGTCTGTGGAGTTTGCCCCTGCCCATTCTTCCTCTAGTCATGGTGCTTGATTTCCCTTTGAAGAACCAGTTCTCCCCACTCTTAGTCCTTCTGATTCTGGCAGAGTCCACTCCATCCCCACTCCAGGGCAGTCCTGAGACCCAGACTTGAGCCAACCTGTGTGTTCCAAACCCATGATTGCTTTAGAATGGTTATGTGATCCAATTCCACAAGAAGAGTCAGATCCAGGACGTATTTTTTGAAACTGTCTAGCTGGACTCGGTGGCTCAGCCTGTAATCCCGCACCTTGGGAGGCTGAGGTGAGTGGATTGCCTGAGCTCGCGGGTTCAAGACCCACCTGGGCAACTTGGCAAGAACTCATCTCTACAATAAATCAAAAAATCAGCCAGGTGTGGTAGTGCATGCCTGTAGTTCCAGCTACTTGGAAGGCTGAGGCGGAAGGATCGCTGGAGCCCAGCAGGTCAAGGCTGCGGTGGCCGGGAGTGGCCACTGCACTCCAGTCTGGGTGACAGAGTGAGACTCCAACTCAAAAAAATAAAAATAAAAAAATAAAAATAAAACTGTCTAGACGTCTTCTGAATTTTGGAGAAAGCAAACTTATAGCTGCTTGGAGTACCCCTAAAGGGAAGAACTGGGGCTACTTTCCAACCGGGGAGACCCTACCCAAGAGGGAAACTAACACAGAAGAAAACACAGCTAAGAAAGGGAACAAGCCAAACCATAAAAGATAATCTGAGCTGGATCCAGCAGTACCTGAATCCACCCCTGAAATGTTCATTCCCTGAACCAATAAAGTTTAATTTTATTACCTGTGAGTCTGAGTTGAGTTTCTCTCCCAGGTTTTATTTATCTTTGTCTCCCAAGCACCCAGAACAATGCCTGAGAGCACTCACAAAGAACCTTCCTTGTGTATAAAGTAAAAAGCCTAGACTTGATCCTGGCAGGTGAGGAGGAACTGAGGGCTCTTTTTTTTTTTTTGAGTCAGAGTCTCACTTTGTGTCCAGGCTGGAGTGCAGTGGCACACTCACAGTCACCGCCCCCTTGACCTGCTGGGCTCAGGTGATCCTTCCACCTCAGACTTCCAAGTAGCTGGTACTACAGGCGTGTGCCACCATGCCTGGCTATTTTTTTTTTTTTTTTGAGTTGGAGTCTCACTCTGTCACTCAGGCTGG
>NW_007245908.1:20438-30770 GCF_000164805.1 Carlito syrichta
TTCCAAGTAGCTGGAACTACAGGCACGTGCCACCATGCCCGGCTAATTTTTTTATTTATTGTAGAGACAAGGTCTTGCCACGCTGCCCAGGTTGGTCTCAAACTCATAGACTCAGGCAATCCTCTTGCCTCCGCCTCCCAAAGTGCTGGGATTACAGGCGTGAGCAGAATTTAGAAAGCAGGATTTAGGCCAGGCGTGGTGACTCATGCCTATAATCCTAACACTTTAGGAGGCAGAAGCAAGTGTATTGCCTTAGTCCAAGGGTTCGAGACCAGCCTGGGCAACTTGGTGAGACCTCATCTTTACAATAAATCAATAAATTAGCTAGGCGTGGTGGCGTGTGCCTGTAGTTCCACTTACTTGGAAGGCTGAGGCAGAAGGATCACCTGAGTCCAGCAGGTCGAGGTTGCGGTGGCCATGAACGTGTCACTGCACTCTAGCCTGGACGACATAGTGAGACTCCAACTCAAAAACAAAAAACAAAAAAAAAGAAAGAAAGCAGGATTTACTGAGAGGACAGAAAAGTTCTCACAGTGGGAGGGGACCCGAAAGGGTTGCTCTTCTTTTAAAAATTGTAGAGTCAAGGTTTTGCCATGTTGCCCAGGTTGGTCTCGAACCCCTGGACTAAGGCAATACACTCGCTTCTGCCTCCTAAAGTGTTGGGATTACAGGTGTGAGGCACTGTGCTCAGCAGAACTGAAAGGCTTTAAGCAACAAAATCATATGAGGCATTTTGTAAATCAGAGCAATGGATGGGTAGACTGGGGTGTTTCTGCGTGTGTTGAGTCCCTTCACCTCAAAGCCCCCCTCCCCCACTCAGCCGAAGTCACACACCCTGGAACAACAGGAGGGCAGGGTCAAACTGCTCCTCCTACAGGTGCCTAAGTATAGGGCTTCTGCTCCCCCAAATACCTCCTCCTCTCCTGCCTGGATTGCTCTTGGTAGTAAACTTCAGGTGTCCCTGCCCACATTCCCAGCAGGCAGTAAAGCTTCTTTTAGTCTTCCTTAAAGGAATACACTACTTGTGGGTGATTCAACTCTAACGGAAGCAGGTGTTCTGTGGATAGCTGCAGAATCCAGGAAAGAGAATACTATTAAACATCTGAGCCGGGCTCAGTGGCTCAGCCTGTAATTCCCAGCCCTTTGGGAGGCTGAGGTGAGTGGATTGCCTGAGCCCGCAGATTCGAGACCCGCCTGGGCAACTTGGCGAGACCTCATCTCTACAATAAATGAAAAAATTAGCTGGGTGTGGTAGCGCGCGCCTGTAGTTCCAGCTACTTGGAAGGCTGAGGCGGAAGGATCGCCGGAGCCCAGCAGGTCGAGGCTGCGATGGCCGGGAGCGTGCCACTGCACTCCAGTCTGGGTGACAGAGTGAGACTCCAACTCAAACAAATAAACAAACAAAAAAAAGGTCTGCAAGTTATTTTACAGCTGAAGCAACCCTACTTCCTTTTCTCCCAGACAATTCTAGGTCAAAATTGACTTTCCCATCTTCTGCTCCATGATACTCATGGTCTCTCAATTACAGCATGTGTTATGGCTTGACTGTAGGGGGAATTACTTTGTCTGGAAGATTCTGGAAGATTCCCTTCCAGAAGTGGATCTTGAGGGCAGGGGTAGTCTTGCTCATCTTTGTGGTCTTTCATCCCTACACTCCCCATAATGCCCGTAGTGCCCAATTGTTGAATTGACTTGGTGACACTCATAATCCCTAATTAGGCCTGATACCAAACAAACAAAGATTGAAGATACACATACACTTTGTTTTTTGTTTTTTGGGTTTTTTTGAGTTGGAATCTCACTCTGTCGCCCAGACTGGGGTGCAGTGGCTGCTCCCGGCCACCACAGCCTCTACCTGCTGGGCTCCAGCGATCCTTCCGCCTCAGCCTTCCAAGTAGCTGGAACTACAGGCGCGCGCTACCACGCCTGGCTGATTTTTGATTTATTGTAGAGATGAGGTCTCGCCAAGTTGCCCAGGTGGGTCTCGAACCCGCGGGCTCAGGCAATCCACTCACCTCAGTCTCCCCAAACGAGGGATTACAGGCTGAGCCACCGAGCCCGGCTCACTTTGTTTATTAGGACTCTTTTGTGAACAGTGACAAAAACTCAACTCAAACTGACTTCAGGAAAGAAAAAAAATCAATCATTCATTTATTCAGGCACAAACAGGTCCAAAGTTTTAAAATGTGTCATGCACACTCTCTTTATATTTTGGTTCTGCTTTCCTTTGCACTAGGCTTTGCTCTCTCTGCACTTGAGGTGACAGATACAGTTACTAGCATCTGTTGGTTAAATGCAGTCACCTGCTGCAGGCCCAGAAAAGGGCTCCTCTTCCTCAAAATCTCCAGCAAAGGTCCAGGTCATTGAATCGGCTGGGTCACATGCCCATGACTGAGCCAGTCGTTGTAGCTCAGTGTAGGTTGCACTGTTGACTAGGTCTGGGTCATGTGTGTGTTTCTGGAACTCCAAAGTTGGGGCTCCGCCAGAGTCACCAAGGAAGAAGATGCAGGCAAACCCCAGAACTGGAATTCAGCCCAAAAGGCTAGGTGGGTTCTTGACTTCACACAGGAAGGAATTCAACCTCGAGCCTTGAGTTGAAGAGCAGGTCTATTAAATAAGTGGATCCACAGGCAGAGCAACCCACGGGCATTGCTCCAGTTTCAGTTGGAAAATAGAAGCAAGTTTATTGAAATGACAGAGAACAGGAGGCGCCACAGATAGGGGGCCTGATCTGGTCTACAGGAAGAACAGTAGCTATACATCACTGGGCTTTCGTTTTTATAAGCAAGGGGTAGATTATTCATAGATTATCGGGGAAAGGGGTGGGGAGTTCTTGGAATCGAAGGTTCCTCCCTTTTTAAGCCTAGAGTGACTTTGGGAGTTGCCATGGTAATTTTAAACTGTCAGGGCAGTGTTGGGAGTGTCTTTTTAGCATGTTAACACATCATAATTAGCATATATGAGCAAAAAAAAGACAAGCACAGGTTGTTTTCCATGCCATCTTGATTTCAGTTGGACTTGCTGACTTTGTTCAGTCTGTTTCACTGCATCCCCTCTTGACAATGAGGTCTGGGCCCTGTGACCTTCCTTTTGGGAAACTGCCAGATCCTTATCTCATGTTCCCCCATCCAAATGTCAGGGATTGAGAATGGGGGAAAATGTGGTTCCCTAAATTAGGAAAATGAAGGGAATACTGCCTGGAGAAAGGAAAATGGATTACAAGCAGCTAAAACCCACAAATATCCAACAGATATAAACATTTGATAATTCATATGTGTGTGTGTTCATGCACGTAATTAGTATAGATGTAATTATGGGCTAACTGTAATCAAGTTAGTTTTATTAATTATATCAATAACAATAATGGCCGGTGTGGTGGCTCAAGCCTGTAATCCCAGCACTTTGGGAGGCTGAGGTAAGTGGATTTGAGACCCACCTGGGCAACTTGGCAAGATCTCATTTCTACAATAAATAAAAAAATCAGCCGGGCATGGTAGTGCGTGCCTGTAATTCCAGCTACTTGGAAGGATGAGACGGAAGGATCACGGGAGCCCAGCAGGTCGAGGCTGCAGTGGCCGGGAGCGCCCACTGCACTCCAGTCTGGGTGACAGAGTGAGTCTCCAACTCAAAAAAAAAAAAAGAGGATTGCCTGAACCCAGAGGTTCGAGACCAACCCGGGCAACTTGGTGAGACCTCATCTCTACAACATATCAACAAATTAGCTGGGCATGGTAGCACACACTGTAGTTCCGGCTACTTGGAAGGCTGAGGCGAAAAGGTCGCCTAAGCCCAGCAGGTCGACACTGGGGTGGCCATGAGTGCGCCACTGCACTCCAGTCTGAGCGACAGAGTGAGACTCTGACTAAAAAAATAATAATAATAACAATAATAATGGTAGCTACCATCAGCTGAGTGTTTTCTATGTGATAGCATTGTTCTAATCACATTACATCTATTAACTCAGGTAATCCTTACACTAATCCTATGAGGCAGGTGCTATTATTTCCTCATTTCACAGGCAAAAAATAAGGTCTGTTTAATTGCAAATTAGCTACCATGTTGCAATGACTCACATTAAGAAAACATAGCTCAGGCTGGGTGTGTTGGCTTATGCCTATAATCCCAGCATTTAGAAGTGCTGAGGCAGGAGGATCATTTGTGGCTAGGAGTTTGAGACCAGCCTGGGCAACAAAGCGAGACCCTGTCTCTACAATAAACAAAAAAGTTAGCTGGGCATGGTGGTGGGCACCTGTAGTCCTAGCTACTTGGGTGGGTGAGGTGGGAGGATTACTTGAGTCCAGGAATTGGAGGCTGCAGTGAGCTATGATTGTTCCCACTATAGGCTGGGTAACAGTGAGATATTGTCTCAAAAAAAGAGAAAAAGAAAATAAAACATAAATCAGAACAGAAGCACATTAGGGTATTTGAGCTTTCTCTTTGCCTCCCACCATACTGGGTAAGTCATCCAACAATCAATGAGTTTCTTTCTTTCTTTTTTTTTTTTTGAGTCAGTCTCACTCTATTGTGCTCATGGTCACCACAGCCTCAACCAGTTGGGCTCAGGTGATACTTCTGCTTTACCCTTCCAAGTAGCTGGAACTACAGGCACACACCACCACACCGGCTAATATTTTGATTTATTGTAGAGATGAGGTCTCATCAAGTTGCCCAGGCTTAGGCAATCCTCTTACCTCAGCCTCCCAAAGTGCTGGGATTATAGGCGTGAGCAACTGCACCTGGCCTGTGGTTGGTTTTGTAGCAACAGTCTCTCTGAAGGATTCCCCCTTCTGTTTTCTTCCACACAAAGGCTTTCAAAAATCTTACTATAATTCAGTAGTTATGAAAAGAAGATCAAAGAACTTAAATTAAAATAACAATTATTTCCACTATAGATTTCATTGAGCATTTTCAGATCCAGGGAAGGGTGATAAAATGGGTGGTCCTCTTCAAATTTCACTTTGCAATGATGCAATGTGCTTAATCCTCCCGGCTGCAAGCTTCCAAGTGTGATGCCCACCATTCATATGTCTCAGCATTTCTGTGTTCTGGTTACATTATCCTGGGTCCCCTAGACCCAACAAGTGCATCCAGTGTCTTTTATTTAATTTAATTAAATTAATTTATTTATTTGAGTTGGAGTCTCACTCGGTTGCCGAGACTGGAGTGCAGTGGCCGCTCTCGGCCATCGCAGCCTCGACCTGCTGGGCTCCGGCAATCCTTCCGCCTCAGCCTTCCGAGTAGCCGGAATTACAGGCGCATGCTACCACGCCCAGCTGATTTTTTTATTTATTGTAGAGATGAGGTCTCGCTGCCCAGGTGGGTCTCGAACCCGCGGGCTCAGGCAATCCACTCACCTCAGCCTCCCAAAGGCGCGGGATTACAGGCTGAGCCACCGAGCCTGGCTGTGTCTTTTATTTTTTTATTTTATTTTTTTGAGTTGGAGTCTCACTCAGTCGCCCAGACTGGAGTGCAGTGGCCACTCCCGGCCACTGCAGCCTCGACCTGCTGGGCTCCGGCGATCCTTCCACCTCAGCCTTCCAAGTAGCTGGAACTACAGGCGCACGCTACCACGCCCAGCTATTGTTTTTGATTTATTGTAGAGATGAGGTTTCGTCAAGTTGCCCAGGCGGGTCTCGAACCCACGGGCTCAGGCAATCCACTCACCTCAGCCTCCCGAGGCGCAGGATTACAGGCTGAGCCACCTAGCCTGGCCATCCAGTGTCTTTTAAAGTGTGGGAAAGGTGACTGGGGTGGCATTTTCTTTTCTTTTTTCTTTCCTTTTCTTTTTCTTTTTTTGAGTTGGAGTTGCCACTCAGCCTTGACCTGCTGGGCTCAGGTGATCCATCTGCCTCAGCCTTCCAAGTGGCTGTACATATAGGCACGCGCTACCACACCTGGCTAATGTTTTGATTTATTGTAGAGATGAGGTCTCCCCAAGTTGCCCGCGGGCTCAGGCAATCCACTCACCTCAGCCTCCCAAGGCATGGGATTACAGGCTGAGCCACCAAGCCCGGCCATTTTCAGTACTCTTGCAGTTCTTTTTTTTTTTTTTTTTTTAGTTGTAGTCTCACTCCTTTGCCCAGGCTGGAGTGCAGTGGCTTGCTCACGGCCACCCCAGTGTCGACCTGCTGGACTCTAGTAATCCTTCTGCCTTAGCCTTCCAAGTAGCTGGAACTACAGGTGTGCGCTACCATGCCTGGCTAATTTTTGATTTATTTATTTATTGTAGAGACGAGGTCTCGCTAAGTTGCCTGGGCTGGTCTTGAACCCGTAGGCCCAGGTAATCCACTCACCTTGGCCTCCCAGAGTGCTGGGATTACGGACTGAGCCACCAAGCCTGGTCTCTTTTTTTCCCCTCAAGACCAGATCTTGCCCAAACTGGAATGCAGTGACATTATTGCAGCTCACTGAAGCCTCAAACTGCTGGGCTCAAATGATTCTCCCACCTCAGCCTCCTAAGTAACTGGGATGACAGACACACATCACTGTGATTGGTAATTTTATTCTATTTATTTTTTATTTTTATTATTTATTTATTTATTTTTTGAGTTAGAGTCTCACTCTGTCGCCCAGGCTGGAGTGCAGTGGCATCCTCCCAGCCACCCCAATGTCAACTTGCTGGGCTCCGGCGATCCTTCCGCCTCAGCCTTCCAAGTAGCTGGAACTACAGGCATGCGCTACCACGCCTGGCTAATTTTTGATTTATTGTAGAGACGAGGTCTTGCCAAGTTGCCCAGGCGGGTCTCGAACCCATGGGCTCAGGCAATTCACTCACTTCAGCCTACCAAAGCGCGGGATTATAGGCTGAGCCACTAAGCCTGGTGTGATTGGTAATTTTTAAAGAATTTTTTTTCCTTTTATTGTTTTGAGTCAGGGTTTCATTCTGTCACTCGGGCTGGAGTGTGGTGGCATGATCACAGCTCATCGCAGCCTCTACCTTCTTGGGCTCAGGTGATCCTTCTGCCTCAGCCTCCTGAGTAGCTAGGACTACAGGTGTGCACCATCAAGTCTGTATAATTTTTTAATTTTTCTGTAGAGATGAGGTCTCATTATGTTGCCCAGGCTGGTCTTGAATTCCTGAGCTCTAACAATTCTCCTGCCTCAGTCTCCCAAAGTGCACCTACAGGTGTGCACCACCAGGACTGGCTAATTTTTCAATTTTTTTTTTTTTAGTTGGAGTCTCATTCTGTCGCCCAGGTTGGAGTGCAGTGGCACAATCATGGCCACCGCCGCCTCAACCTGCTAGGCTCAGGTGAGCTTTCTACCTTAGCCTTTCAAGTAGCTGGAACTACAGGCACGTGCTATACCATGCCTGGTTATTTCTTTTTGTGAGTTGGAGCCTCGCTCTGTCGTCCAGGTTGGAGTGCAGTGGCATGCTCATGGCCAACACAGCCTCAACCTGCTGGGCTCAAGCAATACTTTGGCTTCAGCCTTCCAAGTAGCTGGAACTACAGGCACGAGCCACCATGCCTGGCTAATTTTTTGATTTATTGTAGAGACGAAGTCTCACCAAGTTGCCCGGGTGATCTTGAACCCATGGGCTCAGGCAATGCTCTCACCTTGGCCTGCCAAAGTGCTGTGATTACAGTTGTGAGCCACCATGCCTGGCTAATTTTTAAAATTATTATATTTTGTAGATACAGGGTTTTACTGTTACCTAGGTTCATCCTGAACTAGCCTCAAGCATTCCTTCCTCCTCAGCATCCCAAAGTGTTAGGATTACAGGCATAAGCTGCTGCACCTGGCCTGAACTTCTCTTATTCATTTATCTGTCTTCCCATAAAGAAGTCTGGCCCAGAATGTACTCTAGAAATAGGCTCATGGTTCCTGTGCTTTTGTGCATGAAGATGGAGGTTTCAGGATTGTCCATATAGGCTCTAGACTCAGTTTCCTCATTCCAAGCCAGTTTTCCTCAGAAGTCAGTTTGCTGTGGGTCTGCTGGAGTCCATGCACATGTCTGAGAAGGACACATGGCTTCCTAACTGGTGTGAATGGTCAGGAAACCAACAGCCCAGGTTGTGTTCTTGGCTGATGTTACTGACCCTTTTGGAGGTGAGGGGTAGACCTTACCTCTGAAGGGGACATGCTGCCCCATCACCACAGGCAGAAAGAGAGGGGGGTGCTGTGTCTTCTCCCTGCTGTCAAAGCCACTTGCTCGCCCGTGACTAGACAGGCAGCTCTCTCTTTGGTCCAGCTCTCTCTTTGGTCCTCAGAGGAGGGACATCCAGTTGATGGAGGAATATCTGGCTTGTGATGGGTGTTAAACACAGGGGTGGGAGCCCTCGCCCTGTTCTTGAGCTTGTGTTTGTGCATGGTTAGGGAATGGCTGGGCATGAGATAGCAGCCCTTAATGCTGAACCTTGGTCTTGTACTTGAACTTGGTCTCCCCCGTCCTGATTCTGAACATTTGACATGCACCTTGGGAATCCAGGAGTTCCCAGTCCATCCTCACCTCCCTACACCTATACTTCTCAGCTAAAAAATTACCAAGGGTTTTAATTTAATTTTACTTTAGAGACAGGGTCTTGCTCTGTTGTCCAAGCTGAAGTGCAGTGGTGTCACCACAGCTCACTGTAACCTTAAACTCCTGGACTCAAGTGATCGTCCTGTCTCATCTGGAGGTGCATGCCACCATACCTAACAATATCCTTGTCTTTTATTTGTTTTTTGTAGAGACAGGATAACACATTGCCCACGCTGGTCTCAAACTCCTGTGTCTTGAGTGATCCTCCTGCCTTAGCGTCCCAAAGTGCTAGAATTACAAGCATGAGCCACCATACCTGGCCTCAACAGTGTGTGTGTGTGTGTGTGTGTGTGTGTGTGTGTGTGTGTGTGTGTAGGTAATTTCAGACAGAACTTAACAGAGGTGTTTCCCATCATGTGACCAGAAGACCTGAAAAAGTTTCCAAAAGCAGGAGGTTCTTGGAAATATTTGCTTTTATAAGCAAACCCTTTCTTCCCTCACTTGTAGTGCTAGCAAGGAGCGTATTTGAGGCTTTCCTTTTTTTTCTTTTTTTGAGTCAGAATCTTACCCTGTCGCCCAGGCTGGAGTGCAGTGACATGCTCATGGCCACCACAGCCTTGACCTGCTGGTCTCAGGTGATCTTTCCGCCTCAGCTTTCCAGGTAGTTGGAACTACAGGTCTCACCACGTTGCCAGGCTGGTCTTGAACTCCTGGACTCAGGCAATCCTCTCGCCTCTGCCTCCCAAAGTGCTGGGATTACAGGCTTGAGTCACGGCGTCTGGCCCCAATAGATAGTTTTAAAAGATTCTAATAAATAGCTCCCTGTTCTCCTCAGCTGAGTTTAGAACTAGCTGAGAGAGAGGGAGAGAGAGAGAGAGAGGGGTCAGAGAGCCAGAGAACACAGTACTAGCTTTATTCTCAAGAGAGCCACAGGAACATGTGGCTTAGGTGAGGTGTGAGGCTGTCACCGGCGTCCCACACCTGAATCCCAGAATGACACATGCTCAGAGACCCAGTCACAGGCATGCCTGACAGGCATAAGCCTCCTTCCCCTGTCAAGGGCCCCTGGACATCTGACCCCCAACGGGAGACAGGCTGAGCTGTGCATGCCCAGCTCCTGTTCCCTGAATCTCAGTCATTCTTTCCTGGGGAAAGAGGGGGCGGGAGCTCTGTTCATGTTTCTGTGGAAAGGAACAAACCAGACATGGGAGAAGGAGTTTCCCACCTGCCGATATTGTGCATGAAATATGTATTTAGTAAACCATGTGTTTTACACACACACACACACACACACACACACACACACACACACACACACACATATCATACATGCTAAATATTTTTAAAAACTTAATTTCATTAAAAATTGTTAATTTTAGAGATAGGGTTTCACTCTGTCACTCAGGCTGAAGTGCAGTGGTGCAATCATGGCTCATTGCAGCCTCGACTTCCTGGGCTCCAGTGATCCCTCCCGTCTCATCCTCCTGTTTAGCTGGAACTACAGGTGTGCATCACCATGTCCAGCTAATTTTTTTTTTTGTAGAGATGGGATCTTGCTGTGATGTCCTGGCTGGTCTCAAACTCCTGGCCTCAAGTGATCCTCTTGTCTTGACCTCCCAAAGCTCTGGGATTACAGGTATGAACCACTGTGCCAAGGCCCAGAGGGATTACAGGTGTGAACCACTGTGTGGGGCCCACAGAGCACCATTTTTGAATATGTGAACTATGCCATGTAAGGCAAGGGTCTGGCCATTCCTCAGAATGAAGCATGTTTTTTTTTTTTTTTTTTTTTTTTGCGCGTTGGAGTCTCACTCTGTTGCCCAGACTGGAGTGCAGTGGCCGCTCCCGGCCACCGCTGCCTCAACCTG
>NW_007245908.1:30924-41923 GCF_000164805.1 Carlito syrichta
AAGCCTGGCTCCCTTTTTTTTTTTTTTTTTACTTGGAGTTTCTGTTGTCCAGGCTGCGGTGCAGTGGCACACTCATGGCCATCCCAGCATTCACCTGCTGGGCTCCAGCAATCCTTCTGCCTCAGCCTTCCAAGTAGCCAGAACTACAGGCGTGCACTACTACGCCTAGCTGATTTTTTATTTTTTTTTTACTGTAGAGACAAGGTCTTCCCAAGTTGCCTGGGCTGGTCTCAAACCCATGGGCTCAGGCAATCCACTTGCCTCGGCCACCCAAAGTGCTGGGATTACAGGTGTGAGCCTCCGCACGTGGGCCGGGATGTACTTTATAAGGATTTCAATTTGACTTTCAGTGGCGCAAACCGAAGAATGTGCATTTTGACAAGTTCCCTGGCTGATCATCAAGGCACTAAACTTTGAGAGCCGTTGACCCAGCAGCAAGGATTGCACAATGTTGAGGAATCACACCTGGACCAAATGCCCCTGAAGAGAAGGGATGCTGAGAACCTCGGACTTGGAGAATGGTCCCACATGTGACTCCTGGATGCAGAACCTCACCATGACCCTTTAGACAAGGGAGTTGGCAGGTGTGTGAGGACAAGATGGTGGGGTCATGTTTAGTGTGACATTTCTGAAAGCGCATGACAGGAATGAGCATGCCACTTCCAAGAGAGACCCCAAGGAAAGTTATGGGGTAAGAAAGCATGCATCCCCGAGATGGTGTCAGGATGATTGGTTCCTGACCACAGTCCGGTTCCCATCCTGTCCCAGGGGCTCCAGTGTCCCCTCCAAGTCCACACCGGAAACCCACCCATTGCCAACGCAATTCTTAGGATCAAGCACCTTGGTCTAGAAGAATTGGGGTGAACATGCTCCCAAGGGGATCCAGGACCACAATCCTTTTTTTTTTGGAGTTGGAGTCTCTGTCGTCCAGGCTGGAGGGCAGTGGCACACTCACAGCCACCACAGTCTCGACTTGCTGGGTTCAGGTGATCCTTCCGCCTCAACCTTCCAAGTAGCTGGAACTACAGGCATGTGCTACCACACCTGGCTAATTTTTTGACTTATTGTAGAGATGAGGTCTTACCAAGTTGCCTAGGCTGGTCTTGAACCCATGGGCTCTCATCTTGGCCTCCCAAAGTGCTGGAATTATAGGCATGAGCCACTACGCCCAGCGGATCCTTCCTTTCTTACAGGAACAGATTACTGTATTAGCAACCACTTATTCGTAAGCAAGGTCTGCCAGGTCACTGTGTCAAGATATTTCTTCTATGGGAGGCTGAATGTTGCATGCAACCCCTCCCCTTAACTTCTGTGGGGGAGGGGGGAATCGGCTGAGTTTCTTCTCTCCTGGGGTAGGTGAGGGGGTGATGTCCTTTTGTTTGAAGTCACCCGGTACCAAAGGGGCTCCATGCTGGGGGTCAGTTTTGCCTTGGTGCTGCCTTTGGGAATGTAATACATTCAGCTTGGGCCCTCACCTCCACGGGCGGGCTTGGGCACAGTCTCCCCCCACCCCCAGGCACAACTGTCAGGAGGCCGTGGCAGCAAGAGAGTCACAATTCCCTGACACTTGGAGCTCCCCATTTTCAGGCCTAGGGCTGAGAACGTGTGGGCGACGCCCAGCAAAGGGAAGGAAGTGTGTCCTTGGTTTCTGGGCACTGTGGTTAAAAGGATTAAAACGCACTAGGACCCAGAGAGAGGTCACCCTATTTCTGGACAGTGCCCAAACATAGCTCACACAGATTTCTGGTTGATCCCAAAGACCCCAGGCCAGGTCACAGGGTTTCGCATCTTCCCTCTGCTGAATAAAATCCACAGATGCTGCCTCTCACAATGAAGCTTGAAACCAGTCAAGCATTTTTTTTTATTTTAAAAAAGAAAGAAAAAGTCTAATGGCGAAGTATATAGTCTATACATGCTACAGCTAGTTGCCCACCCCTCTCCCCTCACGTTAGATGCGCTCATGCCTGTCTTGGATGTTAAAAGGAAACAAAACCCACCACCAGGATGTCCGTCTGCCGAGGGGGTGTGGTGAGTGCTGGGGTTGCCAGTGTCACCCTGCGGGCAGACACAAGGCAGTGGATGACGCTGCCAGGAGCCCGCTGCCCTGGGAGGGCCTGTGAGCGGGGAGTTCCCTGAAGTGGGAAATGTGGAGTGTGGCTAAGGTGACCACAGCTCATCACCCCCATAAAAGAAAGGGGCGCTAAGGATGACATGGGCGCAGAACGGACATCGGAGTGGCATTGTCAGTCGCTAATTACTGCCATGGCCCGGTGGGGCTTACTTCACGCATGTAGATCTGAGAGTGGAGGCTATGGGTTGTGTGGCACTTCTGGCCTCCTCACAGGCAAAAGAGGCCGAGCCCTCATCCCTGATTGGAGTCAGAAGGCTGACTTTGGAGTCGAGGATGGAAACGGGAAGAAAGTAGGGATGTTGAGGCACAGGAGGGGCCTGATGACTCAGCGGTATAGCACCAGAAAGCAGAGGTCACCCCTGGAGCCGGGCAGGCCAGGCTGTGGAAGGGTACTCCATAAGTGGGCAAGGACCGTGGTACTGCCACTTCTAGCGCTGCCTGTGACCTTCCAGGGCGGGTGGCATCTAGGTGTCAGAACCTTGCCCCAGTGAGGAGCAACGCCTCCAGGCCAAGGGGCCCTCACACCTCAAACCCTCCAGGAGAGTTGAATCCCTGCAGGCCACAGCCCCACGCAAGGGGATCTTTGGTCTGTGGTGTGGTCTGGCCGCCTGCAGTCTACACAGAAGCTCTACAGGATGGGCCTGGACAGCCCGCAAAGGCGACAAGACTACCATGCATGGCTCAGGCTGTCGGGTGTCCACTGTACTGTCCAAAGAGCTCCTAGCCTAACACATACCAGACTTGGGCACGATGACATCGAGCTGCCAGCACTCTGAGGTCAGCGGCACTTTCTTCTTTATCCCACTCAGTGTTGGGTTCTTGGGAGAGGCTACATTTTTAATCGTTTATTTCTAAAACATTTTGGTTATTTTTTGAGTCAGAGTCTCATTCTGTCATCCAGGTTGGAGTGTGGCACAATCACTTTTATTTAAAGATTCACCTGGGACCAAGGGGGCTCCACTCTGGGGGAGTCACCACAGCCTCGACCTCCTGGTCTCAGGTGAATCTTCTGCCTCAGCCTTCCAAGTAGGTGAACTACAGGTACACACCACCACACCTGGATAATTTTTGTGATTTTTTTTTTTGGTACAGATAAGGTCTCACTATGTTGGCCAGGCTGGTCCAAATTCCTGGGCTCAAATGATCCTCCCACCTCAGCCTCCTAGAGTGCTGGGTTTATAGGCATGAGCCACCATGCCTGGCCAAGAGGCTAACGAAATACCAGACTATCCACTCTTTAGCCTGAGGTCCTTCCCAAGGCCTTGGACATGCAGCACCTACCCTTGAGTGTGGCAAGTGTGCTCTCCCATGTTCCACCTGAGTGGGCCAGGTACTTTAGGGCCAGGAACTTTGCCTTAGAAATCAGTTCTGGGGGTGGCCTCGTGGCAGAGGCTTAAAATGACCACTGAAAGCCTGATATGGGCTCTTGCAAGCCCCACTAGGGTACGGGCATTAAAAGCGGTTCCAGTGGGAGCCTGGGCTTCCCCAGTCTCAGCTGGAACAATGACATAGACCCAGAAACGGCAGAGAAAGATTCTAAGCAAGAAAAGTGAGCGATGTCCTCTTTTACCAAGCGGTGGTCCTGACACTCAGATTTTCCAAAGATCTGGTGGGACCACATGCTGTCCATTTGTCTAGGACGTAAGAAAAAGTGGTCACCACAGGTAGGAAGCTGGAGTGGCGAGACAGAAAACACATGTGCCTGTCTTTCAGGCTGGCACATGGCCTGGGACCTACTGAAATGTGTGACCAAGGGGAGGAGGGAAGAGACACCGCCAGTCAGAGAGAAGGTCATCCATTTCCTGGAAGCACGATGCCCATTTCCCTGCTGATGGCCGCGGAAAAGTCATGGGCACAAGGGAGGAAAAATACCCTGGATCTGAGTCTCAGCCCAGTCACTGTTTGGACGAGGCCAGAGCATGTGACTTCACCCTCAAGTCTTCATTTTCTAACTACATATTGTGGCTGGTCCTACTCACCTCACAGGGCTGTTGAAAGGAGGACAGGAGGGAGCATGTTTAGGCACCGGTAACCTGCCCGGTGCTTGGCATGGGCCTTGTGACCATGGGCCTGGACATTGTCCCTGGCCATCACTCCAGGGCAATTTTGCATACGCTCCATCAACTGCTCACAGACGAGCGACAGTGGTCATGGATGGTATAAACCTCAGTTCCCGATGAGGACAGCTGTGGGAGTCCCTGGTGATGGATACCCTGGGAAAGTGTCTACGTGATAGCCATAGGAGCTGGACACAGAAGCCTCAGGCCACATACAGGACCCGAGAAGGACAGGTGAACAGAGAGGAATGTGGCTTCAGTACCGACCGTTCATGTCAGAGGAAAAAAAGGCAAATTTTCTCTTGCAGGAAAATGTTCTGCCCAGAGGAAGCCAAGCAAGTCTGTTCCCACCCAACTGATCTCTGGGAGGAAGGGATGAGGCCAAAGACGAGCACCTTCAGTGATCTCGATGGCAGACAAAAGTCAAAGCTCCGCACAGCCTGGGATGGAGCCATGTGCATCCCGGTCTGTCTAGCGCCTAGCACACAGCAGGCGCTCACAAGAAACCAGAAACAAAAATGTAAGTTTTAGCTTTTGCCATGTAGTCAGATCCCACACAACAGCTTCACAAAAGCTGTTTAACGTGGATCAAAAACTCTGGAGAACTCACTCTGCTGGGGGGCATCCTCCCAGGTGAGGGACCCCGCGAGGTGGCGGCCCTTCCCAGCCTCTCTTCTTCCCCAGCTGCCACCTGGCTTGGAGGCTGTGGCTCCGGGACAAGGGGAGGCAGGCCCTGCAAAGGTAGCTCAGGGCCCTGTCGGGGCCTCTGAGGGGTGGGATTTGCAGGCCGACAGAGGAGGAGACGATGGGACGAAAGATGCCATTGAGGTCCCAAGAAGCGCTTTCTCCTGCAGAAAGCAGCAGCCGGAGCCCACAGGGCGGGGGCGGGCAAGGAAGGACATCTGCAAAACTCTTTGGCACTGCAGGGGAACAGCAAGCAGTCCTAGGAAAGCTGGCTGTGTGGGTCCAAAAGCATCTCAGCAGGTGAACACTGAACTGGTGATCTCGGGGCAGGGGGTGGGGGGTGGTGGCAGGACAGCGGGGATCAGAGCTGCCTTCTCTTCTGCAGGTCGGGTGGGATGGGAAGGGGTTCTGCTCTCTCATGCCCCATCCACGTTTTGTTTCTTTAAGATAAGGTTAATTAACAGTAATAACTGACTGCCTTTTGTTTACCATAGAACTAACAGTCAATGTTTTATGGCTGGTCAGCGAATTTTTACCACTCTTGTTGTTATCACTAAGTTTCTTTGTAACATTTGTAAAATCTCATCCTGAGATTTTCTTCCTCAATTTACCCAAATAATGCTGGCCTAATGGGGACTCTTGTTGAGAGTGCATGAAAAAAGATCTACTCTACAGATGCCCGAGAGGGGCCGGGAGCAGCAGTAGGGAGGGACAGGAGGCATCTGTGGGACCCTTGGGTCCCTGTCTCTGTACTATCTCTGTCGCTGTTTACTGCATGCTATGCTTCGCTTGGTGGAGGTCCTACTGGCCCTTGAGCCCCCAGGGCCTCTCAGGAGCAGGGAATAGGGCTCTATGCCAACTTCCTGGGATGCCCCTGCCGTGGGGATGCAGTTGTTGAGCCCGGGGCAGCCTCTGATATATGCTGCAGAGGCTGCAGGGATGGTGGGTGTGGGGACAGCCACAAATGATCTTTCACCCCTACCACAAGGAAGCCACCTGCTCCCGGCACCCAGCTAGCATCTATCTGCTGCCTGCCTGGTTTGCCTCTTAAGGGGGAAGAGCCAGCATCGAAGTCAGGCAGGCCTGGACTCGTATCCTCTGTCCGCCTCTTCTAGCAAGTGAGTCCTTAGCGCACTGAGCCTGAGTTTCATCTATAAAATGGGTATAATATCACACGAGAGGGTTGTTGTGAGGGTCAAAACTTGAATGCAAAGTGCCAGGTCCAGCATTTGGCACCTATGAGCTACTTAGAAAGGGGTGCACACAAGGGTGGAGCTTGCAAACTGGCCCCCTATGCAAACAACCTTTGAAACTCTTGCTCTAGGTAAACAAAAAGGAAATGCCCCAGCAGGGGATAGGGATTCTCACTGAAAAATACCAGGTGGACCCTGCAGTTGGAATGCCCAGGCTGGAACTGCCATCAGGGCCAATCATGGTCCTCAGATAGAAGGTGGGAGGCAGGATGGCAGAGCAGATCTCTAGGCCCACTGCAGTCGGCCCACCTCAGAGGCCCAGGGCCCGAGGTCTTGAGAAGAAGACTCTCTCCCTGGTTTGCCTGTGGAGCTGACTTCTCCAGGATGGAGTTCTTCCTGGTACCAGGCATTCTGGAAGCAGACAGGACAAAACCACTAGGCTTTTAGAGACACGAAGAAGTCAGAGCAAGGACTGGGTGGGCTGCCTGTCCTGTCCGTCCACGCAATGGGAAGCCCTTCTGGAGCTTCTCCTGGTGACAGGCTCTAGCCTGGAGGTCCTGAGTCCTGGTCCCACCGCTGGAAGGTGATACCACTGGATAGGAGGAGGAGTCACTTAAGGCAGGGATGCTGATGTGGACAGAAAGCAAGTTTCGGAGCCACCAGGGAGGCTGTGACAGGAGGCACCAGATCCAGGGGCTCCCTAGGTCTCTGCAATGCACTTTCCACCTGCGAAGGGAAGAAACCACAGTCCCCCCAGTCTGTCTGCCTTGGGAGCTGCGTGCAGGATGATAAATTAAGAGGCGTCTTAAATATGTGGGTAGAGCCAGCAGGGACCAGCAGGTGCTCCAGGCAGAAGGGAGGTGGCTACAGCTTCTTTCGGAGATAGTTGGAAGGAATCCACCCTTCCCAGGAAGGGGCTCCGCTCAGGACCTGGCAGAACCACCAGCCGCTGCTGTTCTTCTCTCGGACTTCAAACACCGTTCCCTCCTGGAAGCTGCTGGTATCTTCGTCTCCTTCGAAGCTGGCCACAGCCACGTATAGGGAGTCCTTCAGGCCATCGGTGCTGGGGAAGGAGGCTGCGGCAGCTTTCTCCCTCTCGCCCATCTTGCTGGTCCCCCGAGGCCCCAGCCCAGCCTTGCCTCGTGTATCATCCTGGACCCCCAAGGAGTTGGAGACAAAAGGCTTGGCTTTTGGAGGGACCAGCAGGGCACGGTTGGGGGTGGGAACAGCCTTGCTTTCATGGGCTTCACGCAGTGGGCCTCTGGCCTCTGGGAGGGGCCTGACCGATGAGGAGGTTTTCTTAGGGGGTGGTGGTCTCCGGGGCGGGACCACAGGTCTCTGCTGGGAAGCCTCTTGGAGGGGGACAGGCACGTTCTTAGGAGCAGGATCTGTGGTCTTGGTTGGCTTCGGAGGGGCCCGGCAGGATGTTTCCTTTGGGCCGAGCCCATCCTGTTTGCCTGCCCTGTCCTGGGTGCGGCCAGGCCCCTCCCCTGGGAGGAAGCCCCGGCTGAAGGCCATGTCTTGGCCCCCAGCAGCCTGGGTTATCTCCCCATCCAACAAGGACTTCTCTTGGGACTTGGCAGGCCTGAGTTTGCTCCTGAGGTTACAGATGTCCACTGGGTCTTCGCCCTGAGGTGGCTCAGTCCTGGGGGAGGGAGCTGGCTTTGGCCTGACCTGAGGTTTGGACTTCAAGAAGGGATTCTGGGGAAGGGTTTCTGGCTTCTCCTCTGGCAGATCGGCCTTGGATTTGGAGATGGGCCGCAGGTTGGGCTTTTTCACCTCCTTGGCCGACACCTTGTGGCCACACTCCAGCCCCATGTCGTTCTTCAGCTGGAACAACTTGCTTTTGTCGGGTTTGGGATCCGGTCTCTTGCCATCCCGGGCTGGGGGGGTGTGTTTGCCCGGGATCATAGGCAGGATCATGCCCGGGGGCTTGGGCGCCGAGCCTCGCAGCTGCTCCGTCCTCTGCCGCTCCCGCTCCTGCAGCTCCCCTTCCGACTTGAGGATGGACTCCTTCCGTGGAGGGAGGCTGGGCTTCTCCTCCAGGTCGGGGTCTGAGATCTCCTCGTAGCCCGCCGATGCAGATGTGTCTGCGGATGCCTTCCTTGGGGCCTCCTTCCCACCCCTCCAGTCCTTGGTCCATGGCGTTCCGGTGTCCATGGTGCCGTGTGGAGCATCGGGCAGCGGCCGGGAGGGGCCGGTGGCTTCACCACTTGAGCTGTTCTCCACGGCAGCAGCATCCCCGAGACGGAGCTGGGTCACCTCGTGGGGCAGGGGAGCCAGAAAGTTGGGTCTCGAGGCATTGCTAGTCTTCTTGTACTTGTCAATGAAGGTTGCCGGGGCCCACCCTTCCTTGTCTTCAATCTGAATGTACCACCAGCCACTCAAATTCTTCTCGATCACCTGCAAGAGAGGGCAGAGGAAACCACTCAGCAGGTACGAAGCCGGGGATGGTGCACAGGATGTCCTGCGTGCAACTGGAGCTCTAGAAGCCGACACTCTGTACGCAGCGGCTTCCCCTATAAGGACTGTGGGGGTCTCATTGGAGGTCTTACCATGTCCCAGGAATATCTTACTTAGGGTAGGTTCTTGTCTAATTTTTTTTTTTTTTGGGTCAGGGTCTCACTCCAGACTAGAGTGCAGTGGCATGCTCATGGCTACTGCAATCTCAACCTCCTGGGTTCAGGTGATCCTACAGCCTCAGCCCCCTGAGTAGCTGGGACTAGAGACACACATCACCACACCCAGCTAATTTCTTGATATTTTTTGTAGAGATAAGGTCTCATTATGTTGTCCAGGCTGGTCTCAAACTCCTGGTCTCAAGCATTTCTCCCGTCTTGGCCTCCCAAAGTGTGGGATTATGGGTGTGAGCCACTGTGCCCAGCCCTTGTCTACTTTTGGACTCCTGTAGAAGCAGTCCCTGAGACCCAGACTTGGGTACAGTACTTCATCTTAGAGGCAGTCCCAGCAAGTAGAGAAAGTGATGGGGGAGGGGAAGAGGACAGTTATGGATAAGTCATTGCTCTGGGCCACTGGGGCTTTATCCTGAGAGGGTCCCCTGGGGATGGGGGCATTTCTTTATCAACTGCCAGCCCCTCCCCACACAGGGCATAAGCTCCCTTCCCCTTTTGGGAGATAGGAAGCCGTCTGCCTGCAGGGGCCCGTGTGCAGCTGCAGGTTGGCTCAGGTGGACTGGGCACCAGCAGTGTCCACTACAACTCTAAAGCACAAGGCAAAAGCCAATGCACCTCTGAGCCCGGCTTCAAGCGGGCTGGTGTTCACAGAGGCCACACCATAGGAACAGCGCCCAACTCTGAACACAGAGTCACACTCAGCTGAAGAGATGCTCCTGTTCACACACGGGACTGAGGCTGGTGGAACGGAGCAGGCTTTCACCTCTTGTCTCTCTTCCTCTGGGACACACATCCGCTGAAAGGAGGGGTGGCTGACTCACCCACGTGACTTAAGTTCTCATGTTTCCTGTTTTTTTTGGTCAAGTACTGCATGGCCGAATTCACATAGGAGAAAGATGCACACACTCTATGTTATGGGTTGAACTGTGTCTCTCTTACACTCATACGTTGAAGCCCAAACCCCCAATACCTATGAAAGTGATTTATTAGGACACAGACCCTCTAAAGAGGTTTAATTAGTTTAAAATGGGTCGTTAGGATAGGCCTTAATCTATATCATTGATATCTTTATAAGAGGAGGAAGGCTGTGCAGGGTGGTGGCTCATGCCTGTAATTCCAGCACTTTGGGAGGCTGGGGCGGGAGGATTGCATGAGCCCAGGAGTTTGAGACTAGCCTGGGCAACACAGTGAAACCCCGTTTCTACAGAAAATTAAAAAATCAGCCAGGTGTAGTGGCACCTGTAGACCCAGCTACTACGGAGGCTGAAGCAGGAGGATCCTTTGAGCCCAGGAGTTTGAGCCAGCAGTGATCTATGATCATGATGCTGCACTCCAGCCTGTGTGACAGAGCAAGACCCTGTCTCAAAATAAATACATAGCCAGGTGTGGTGGCTCATGCTTGTAATTCCAGTACTTGGCGAGGCTAAGGCAGAAGGACTGGCTGAGCCCAGGGGTGCGAGCCCCATCTGGACAACTTGGTGAGACCTTGTCTCTACAATACATAAAAAAATTAGCTGGGTGTGGTGGTGCACACCTATGGTTCCAGCCACTTGGAAGGATCACCTTAGCCCAGCAGGTTGAGGCTGCAGTGGCTGTGAGCATGCCACTGAAGTCCATCCAGCCTGGGCGACAGTGAGACTGACAAAAAAAACAGAAGAAGCAGAAAAAAAAGCTGCGTGTGGCTGGACTCAGTGGCTTAGCCCGTAATCCCAGCACTTTGGGAGACTGAGGTGAGTGGACTGCCTGAGTCTGCAGGTTCAAGACCAGCCGGGGCAACTTGGTGAGACCCCATCTCTACAATATATACAAAATTAGCCAGACGTCGTAAGTGCATGCCTGTAGTTCTGGCTACTTGGAAGGCTGATGCTGAAGGATCGCCAGAGCCCAGCAGGTTGACGCTAGAGTAGCTGTGAGCATGCCACTGCACTCTAGACTGGGCAAAGTAGTGAGACTCCAACTCAAAAAAAAAAAAAAAAAAAAAAGGTCGGGTGCAGTGGCTCATGCCTATAATCCCAGCACTTTGGGAGGCCAAGGTGAGAGGACTGCCTGAGCCCATGGATTTGAGACCAGACTGGACAACTTGGTGAGACCTCATCTCTACAATAAATCAAAAAATTAGCAAGGCATGGTGGCACATGCCTATGGTTCCAGCTACTTGGAAGGTTGAGGTGGAAGGATAGCCTGAGACCAGTAGGTCGAGGCTGCGGTGGCCAGGAGCGTGCCACTGCTCTCCAGCCTGGGTGGCAGAATGAGACTCCAACTAAAAAAAAAAAAAAAAAAAAAAAATGAAAAAAGGGGGGG
>NW_007245908.1:41943-44682 GCF_000164805.1 Carlito syrichta
AAAAAAAAAAAAAAAAAAAAGAAATGTACATAGAGGGATGACCATGTGAGAACACAGTGAGAAGGTGTTCACCTGTATGCCAAGGAGAAAGGACACAGGAGAAACCTTGACCTTGGACCTCTAACCTCTAGAACTGCCAGACAATAAGCCTCTGTTGTTTAAGCCGACTGGCCTGTGGTGGCTTGGTCATGGTGGCCGTAGTACATGAACAAACCAGCAGGCTCCTGTATGCAGAGATCTGACTCTTGCTCACCACGCCCTGGGAGGCGGCAACTGGGATCTTGTGTTACACTGCAGAACAAGCCTCCTCATGAGAGCTGAGGGATGCCAGAGGTCATAGAGAAGGTCGATGGTGGAAGGGAGTCTCAGCAGGGGGGTGAACTTCAGAGTCAGAGCTTCCACTACAACCCAGCTCTGCCTCTCAGACGGGGGACCCTGAAAAACTGTTAAAGGAGCAGAGGGCTCTGGATCCACTGTGTCCCTGCTGGGGAAGGGGTGGCAGCCACAGACTCCGAGCCAGGATACAGAAGTTGGGCTCTTAGGCCTGCAGTCCTTGGTTCTAGTCCTGGCTCCATCACTTACTAAGTGGCCGTGGGCAAGCCGCATGCTTTGGACTTGACACCACAGAAAGAGGATGATGATGAGGACAATTTTCCTTTTTTCTTTTTGTAGAAATGAGGTCTCACTTATTGCCTAGGGTGGTCTTTTTTTTTTTTTTTTGAGTTGGAGTCTCACTTTGTTGCTCAGATTGGAGTGCAGTGGCACCCTCCCGGCTACCGCAGCCTCAACCTGCTGGGCTCTGGCGATCCTTTCGCATCAGTCTTCCAAGTAGCCAAAACTACAGGCATGTGCTACTACACCCGGCTAATTTGTGATTTATTGTAGAAATGAGGTCTCACCAAATTGCCCAGGCAGGTCTTGAACCTGTGGGCTCAGGCAATCCACTCACCTTGGCCTCCCAAAGTGCTGGGATTACAGGCTGAGCCATCGAGCCTGGCCTAGGCTGGTGTTGAACACTTGGGCTCAAGCAATCCTCTCCCCTCAGCCTCCCAAAGTGCTGGGATTACAGGCGTGAGCCACCGAGTCCAGCCACTGAGAACAATTTAACACCCACTGGCAGGATTTCCATGATGACCATGAGAGCTGATACATACAACTAAACCTGAGACTGCTGAAAGGTAAAAGTTCCCTGTGATTAAGTGAGAGTGGCGGTCACCAAGGAAGCAGAGTACACTTAACAGGTCCCACTGGACTCTCTGGGAGAGTACACTGAAACATCAGATCTTTTTTTTTTTTAGTTGGAGTCTCACTCTGTCGCCCAGACTGGAGTGCAGTGGCCACTCCCGGCCACCGCAGCCTTGACCTGCTGGGCTCCGGCAATCCTTCCACCTCAGCCTTCCGAGTAGCCGGAATTACAGGCACACGCTACCACGCCCGGCTGACTTTTTGATTTACTGTAGAGATGAGGTCTTACTGCCCAGGCAGGTCTCAAACCCGCGGGCTCAGGCAATCCACTCACCTCAGCCTCCCAAAGGCGCGGGATTACAGGCTGAGCCACCGAGCCCGGCTGAAACATCAGCTCTTAACATGAGCTCAAGACTAGCATCTTATCAACGCTTGATAGTACTGGTTAACAGGGACAGGCCACGCCGGGCACACAAGTCGTCAGCACCTCCACGAATTCACCACCAATACTGAGGAAATGAAACAGGACAACAGGCAATATGAGATGTATCAATGAGACTTGCTCAGCCTACACTCTGCAAAGTACTGTGGCAGAAGTTCTGGATGTTTGTGTTCTCAATCAAGAATGGGAGCTTTCCTTTGCTAGAGAGAAGCCAACAATGACTATAAATAAATGCAAATGAAGGGCCGCAAGAATGAGGGGAAAGAGAAGAGCCCGGGCTTTAAAACTGGAGAGACCACGGTTCAAATCCCGGCTCCACCACTTACTAGTTATATAACTTGAGCAATTAATTTACCGAACCCCTCTGAGTCTCAGGTATCTCATCTATAAAATGGGCTGATGGCACTGACCTCTTGGGACTTCTGTGAAGAGTAGTTATCCAATATGCAAGGCAGCTGGTATCAGAAAGGTGCCTATACCATCATGATCACGATCACTGAAACATGTCTTGAAGATCAACAGCCCAGATAAGGAAGTAAAGGGCTCCCGGCAGCCCTGATGCTAGAACATGGTGGTTCTGGTAATGAACTTTGAAAGTTAACAGTACGTGGAAATGAACCAGGAAGCAACGTGGCAGAAAAGGGTAACATAGCACATGGACTGCTCATAAGGAAAGAACACCTGGTTGTTTGGCCAAACACTTTAGGGCAACTATTCCCATATCAGGCCCTGACATGACCACAGGCAGAACCCATGTCGATGTCACGGGACATTGAAGAGAGAAGACAAAAGGATGGGTGATGTCTGCTTCCTGGGAAAAAATGCAGGGTAGGGAGCTTCTTACTGGATCTGCTTTAGCAACAAGATGGAATAATGGCCAGAAACAAAGAAGGGGGGCGGTTCTGGCTGAAGTGGAGATGAGACCCAGACAGAGACCTCTCTCAATACCTCCAGAAAATACCAGGGATCCCCTGAGTCCCTACTGCACCCAGCATCCATCAGTTACCAACATCAGTGCAATACCACGACTAGCCTGAGTTGGATTTTTTTTTTTTTTGAGTCGGAATCTCACTCCGTCGCCCAGGCTGGAGTGCAGTGGCACGCTCACAGCC
>NW_007245908.1:44756-59017 GCF_000164805.1 Carlito syrichta
CAGGTGTGCACTACCGTACCTGGCTAATTTTTAAAATTTTTTGTAGAGACGAGGTCTCACCAAGTTGCCCAGGCTGGTCTCGAACCTGCAGGCTCAGGCAGTTCACTGCTTTGGTCTCCCAAAGTGCTGGGATTATAGGCTGAGCCACTGAGCCCACCCGAGTTGGATTTTTGATATGCCAAGTTCAGTTCAAAAAATAGGCCGGGTGCAGTGGGCTCACACCTGTAATCCTAGCACTTTGGGAGGCCAAGGTGGGAGCATTGCCTGAGCCCAGGAGTTTGAAAGCAGCCTGGGCAACATAGTGAGACCTAGTTTCTACAAAAAAGAAAAAAATTGGCATGGTGTGGTGGTGTGCACCTGTAGTCTCAGTTACTTGAGAGGCTGAGGCAGAAGGATCCCCTGAGAACAGGAGGTTGAGGCTGTGGTAAGTCATGATCATGCCACTACACTCCAGCATGGGTGATAGAGTGAGATTCCCGACTCAAAAAACAAACAAGCCAACAAATAAACAAACGACTGTTAAATTTCCTGGTTCAAAGCTGGAGAAAGATATGGGTTCAAATCCTGGCTGTCATATTCGGCAGCACCTTAACTTTTCTGAGCCGCGGTGCCCTCATTGGAAGAATGGGGAATAATAACATTTCCATCTCACAAGAGCCGGTGGTCAAACCATTAAGCAAGATACTGCTGTCAAATGCTTAGTCTAGTGCCTGGCACCTAGTCGGCACTCAATAAATGCTAGCTGTTAATATTCTCATCCTTGATCTGTTGGTTTCTAAGCAAATCACAGGAGGAACCCCTAAACCAGGGAAGGCTGCAGAGGAGAATTTGCAATGAGGCCTGAAGGACAGGCAGGGCTGGACAGGCAGGCGGGGCAACCCGAGAGCTTTCTGCATGAGGCTCTTCTCAAATCATTCCTGGGGCTTTGCAACCCAACAGGATGCGTTTATTCATTCAACAATTGTTTACCAAGAATCAGCCACAAACCAGGCTCTGGGCTGAGAACACTGCTGTGAACACCACAGACAAAGTCCCTGGTCTTAAGAAGTTTATGTTCTTAAGAACATAAAGAGGACGCACTATAATCACCACCCTCCCACCCCACCAACCAATGCACCAAAGCCCTGAAGCGGAAGCTGGAGCCCTGGGCCATTGGAGGGGAAGGGAGCACTTGTTGTCATGGCAACTGGGAAGGGAAACCGGAAGTGATAGGGGGGTGGGCAGAAGTCTTGCAAACCACTGGACCCTTCCCCTGAGAGCAAACCTGTCCCTGCCGTGTGGCAAAGAAAGTGAAGACGAAGCTGAAGCTAGAACCTGGGCTTCACCACCAACTTTGCAAAGAATGAGCTCTGGCACCTGTACCTCAACTTCTCAGTTTCCTCATCCATGGGACAATACACTTAATGCTGTCCAGTAAAGCAGAGGGAAGATAAAGGGGGCATGAAGTCCCAGGGGCTTCTGCTGCCTTTGTCGCTGCTCATCTTCTCCCCTTCTGTTCTCCTTGGGCCCCCCTCATCCCATCTGAGCTGTAAGGGTGGGGACTTGAGGTAGGCTGGCCAAAGCCCCATAAGACACGATTCTGGGCCTGAACTGGAGCTCCTGGGATTGCCGAGGACATGGGCCATGAGCCTAGACCTGCTGGGCCACCTTCCTCGCTCCCGGGAAAAGTCTGGAGGAAGCCAGTTTGGAGGAGAATGGCGATAGGCAGCAGAAAGATGAGTCCTGTTGACACTATATGGCCCTGCTGACACTGTGCAGCCCTCTGCAGCTAGCCTCGCTTGAAGGCAGCCCTGCAGCACCTGCATAGTGATGATGATGGTGGTGGTGGTGATTTCTGCTCTGGCAGTCTGAGTAACTGACACAAGCAAAAGAGTCCTGTGAATACATATAAACATATGCTTTGAGGATGGGTATGGTGGCTCATGCCTGTAATCTCAGAAACTCAGGAGGCTGAGGAAGGAGGATCACGTGAGACGAGGAGTTCAAGACCAGCCTGAGCAACGAGGAGTTCAAGACCAGCCTGAGCAACATAGCCAGACCTCGTTTCTACAAAAAATTAGCCAATGTGGTGGTGGGTGCCTGTAGTTCCAGCTGCTCAGGAGGTTGAGGCGGGAGGACTGCCTGAGCCCAGGAGATCAAGGCTGCAGTGAGCCATGATTATGCCACTACACTCCAGCCTGGGTGACAGAGTGAGACCTTAACTCAAAAAAAAAAAAAAAAAAATCACAAGTAGACAAAGGGCACCAGGGCCACTCACCTCGACCTTCAGGCCTGCCTGGAAGCTGATGCCGTCTGGGATGGTTGTCTGGAACTCAGCGATAGTGTAATACTCTTCTTCCACTTGGGGTGGGATGGGAGGCTTAGGGAGGTTGAGGCCTCGAGGCTGGTATGATTAAACACAAGGCAAAGTCCAATGTTACATGTGCTACTGCAACGCTGTATTGGGGTGGGACTGAGGGACCACCATCTTTGAGGGAGCGCTATGGACCTAGTTTGATTATAAGGGCTAAAACAAAGAGGATCACACAGGCTGTCATCACCTAGATGGGCTCTTATTGGCCCTCCAGCTTTAGAGTGAAGGCAGAAACATGGGCCAACTGGCTAAGATTATGTAAATTTGGGACATGACAATATTCTCTGGAATAAGAGGCAGTGAGGATCGTGGGAAGAACACAGGTTTGTTGGAAGTACTAATGGTAGATGTGACCTTGGGTCAATCACCTCCCCTTCTAGAGCCTTGGTTTTTTCTCCTGTAGAATGGGTATAGCATCAATATCTAGCTGGGTGTGGTGGCTCATGCCTATAATCCTAGCACTTTGGGAGGCTGAGGCGAGAGGACTGCCTGAGTCCACAGGTTCGAGACCAGCCTGGGCAACTTGGCAAGACCTTGTCTCTTGCTGGTTGAGGCTGTGGTGGCCGTGAGCGTGCCACTGCACTTTGCCTGGTGACAGAGTGACTGCCTCAAAAAACAAGCAAACCAACAAACAAACAAAGACAGTATCCACTTGGTGGGGTCGATGCAAGTATTAAGTAAGTTAATGGAGTAAAGTGCCCAGCACATTGCATGGCACCTAACAGGTGCTCAATACATGGCAAGCATTTTTTAAAAAGCATATTTTTTGAAGCATTGGTCTGGGCATGGTGGTTCACACCTGTAATCCCAGCACTTTGGGAGGCTGAGGCAGGAGGATTGTTTGAAGCCAGGATTTGAGACCAGCCTAGACAATATAGCAAGATTTTTTCTCTATAAAAAATTTAAAAATTAGCTGAGTGAGGTGGCACATGCCAGTAGTCCCAGCTACCCAGAAGACTGAAGGTGGGGGTGGGAAGATCCCTTGATCCCAGGAAGATGAGGCTGAAGTGAGCTACGATTGCATCCCTGTACTCCAGCCTGGGCAACAGTGCAAGACCCAGTCGCTAAAAAAATAAAAAAATAAAATTAAAGTATTGACTAAAAGGGTACCTAGAAAATTAAAAACTGGAGTATGAAAGTAGAACATGAGAATGGCACCACAAATGGCATTTGCACCTCTTCCCACGTGGGCCTCAGGCTGCCTCATTTGAGAAGACTGACCCAAGACAGAGAAAGTGGGCCCGGGAAGCAGGGAGCACTGTCACAAGCACACTCCAGAGCAAACCCTCTCACCCGCCTAAACCTCAGTCTTCTGTTAATGGGGCTCGTGCTCCTCCAGCCTGCCTCACAAGGCTGCTTGTGGACAGGGAGAGAGCACTCTGCAAAGGCAAGGGGCGTGGGAGGGCCCGGGGCAGGGTCCACTTACGATGGTCATGTCCCGGCGAGGAGGGGGTCTCTGCCTCATCTTTGGTGATCCTATGGAAAAACCAGAGTTTGTTTCACTCACAGGAAGAGTATAGATACGATTTTGGAGCTGAATACTGGGAGGGGCTGACTGTCTTCTGCTGAAGATGGAGGACAGGAGTCAGCATGCCACTGCGACCTTCCCACGGAAAGATCTAGGGTGGGAAGGTGCTGCCCTCATCGAGGCTTCTGGATATTTTCTACACAGGGTGGAAGAGGATGGTGCTCAGCTCTCCAGCATTGAAAAATCTCCCAGGAAGGGCAAACAGCGTAGGCTTCTGCGTAACACAGGGATGGGTCCCCTCTAGCCACGAGGCTGGCTGGCCATTGGCTGTGCACAGATTGCTGGACTCTGAGTCACAAGACCCTCCTCTGTAGAAGGGGCATAATGTGTGCCTCCTGGGGACAGTGGTGCAGATGAAAGGAAACATCTGTGAAGCTCCTGGCCCGTGGCAGACAGGACTGTCTGAGCCCAGAAGGTCGAGACTGCAGTGGCTGTGATAGTGCCACTGCAGCCTGGGTGACAGAGGGAGATCCCGACTCAAAAAAAAAAGGTAGCTAGCATGATCATGAGGCAGTGAAATAACAGCCAGGGGCAGGAAAGCAACGTCTCCCGACTGACCCTGCACCACCTCAATGGTTTAATGATCTGGAACAAGCTACCCGGGGCTTCTGAGCCCTTTTCCTGATCACTAGGCGGGGGCAGCAGTGCAGCTGTGTAGGCGGGGGACAAGATGCAAGTCACCCTGGCTGCTGGAGCTCAGGCAGGTGTCACTCACGCTGCTTAGAGTCACTGTCGGGTGCCGCACGGCCTTCGAGTCGGCCGTCCCTCTGGTTATTGAGCAGCTCCTTGTCCCTGCCTGCGGCGTTCTGCTGCCGGGAGATGCCATCAAAGTCGGTGCCCGAGTGGGCAGGAGAGCCGGTCCCCGGCTTGGGAGGCAGGGGCTCCCCACTGCTCTTCTTCAGGTATGAGGCGGGGGCCCAGCCTTCTCTGCCCTGGTGCCTGGAAGGAGGAGGGATGCTGGTCAAGCTGGTCTGCCAGGCCCATGAAAGAAGCCACACTCCTGCTGGGAGTCACAGATCAGGTTCCAGAGGGCAGTAGCCACGAGTCGTGGTTGCCCGGGGCCAGAGGCTGGCATACCACTCACTGCCTCCTGGCGAAGCCTAAGCCCTCAGAAAGGCATTCAAGGCCTTACCAGCCCGTTTGCCTCTCTCCTGGCAAGTGCCATGTCCCACCCAGCCAGCCGGGCACCAGCCTGTGCGCTAAGCCTCGGCATTGCCGCCTCTTCCCCATAGCCCTGGCCCCTGGTGCACAGTCTGGCACAGGGTAGAACTTCGTTCACGCCAGTCAACATGGAGATTACACATTCAGAGGGTAGTGACACAGGTCAAATGTCAGCCAGTCATCAATGAACCACAGAATGACTGAGACCCTGACAGACCAGTTCACTGTCCCCCAAAACAGGATTCAATGAGGGTAACAATCACTGAATCCTCTGCAGGATGGAATTTAGTTTAAGAGCGAGGACCACAGGGGTCCATTTGGGCCACAGGTGTGATGCAGCAAGCTCACATCTGCTTGTGAGAGCCGACTGTCACATCCCTCCCAAATGCCACATGTAGTGACATCACAGGGGCACCCCAAAATTGGCCATGGAGGGAGTGTTTACACCTCAGCAACTGGCAAACACCATCACTCAGAGTGTTTTCCCTTGGAGAGCTGGTTGCTAAACATGTATCACCACCCACAAAATGGGTGGCCACATCATTGGAGAAAGATGAACAGACCCAATGGACTGGAGGTGACATGTGGCAGGACCGAATTTCTTGTCAAGAATCACTTTAAGAATGAAACAGGCCAGGCACAGTAGCTCACGCCTGTAATTCCAGCACATTGGGAGGCTGAGGCGAGAGGAGGATTGCTTGAGGCCAGGAGTTTGAGACCAGCCTGAGCAACACAGTAAGACCTCGTCTCTGAAATAATTAGCCAGGCGTGGTGGTGTGCACCTGGAGTCCCAGCTACTCAGGAGGTGGAAGGATCACTTGAGCTTAGGAGGTTGAGGCTGCCGTAGCTGAGACCATGCTACTGTACTCCAGCGTGGGTAACTGAGTAAGACCCCAATTCAAAAACACACACAAAAACCTGGGACGGTCACCCTGCCTGCCTGGGAGGTTCTGATTTCATCGGAGGTAGACAAGCTGTGGCAAGATGACAGCGCATTATCAGCCTGGAATGAATGACAGTGGTGTGGCATCTACACACCCTGTTGGTCTCAGAGTGGGGCAGGCATGGGCCATCGCTCACGGGCCAGCCTCAGTCTCCCATCATGTACCACCAGACACATCTGGAGACGGAGATGCTTGACTGGGCTGCTGCTGTCTGGTCTGGTGTGTTTGGAGGAGGTTCCGAACATGGACTTTTAGGGAAGGATACAGGCAGGGAAGGAGGCAGAGCAACACAGAGAAGCGTCCTTGTGTGGTTCAGGCAGAAACTTGCCCTCCACAACTACTTGCAGGCCTCTGTGAAGCCAGGGTCCATGCGACCCCAGGCCTGCCCAGCTACAGTGGGGGCGGCGGTGGGTACCTGATCTTCCACCAGCCTTCCAGGTTCTTCTGAATGACCTCCACCATGGCTCCTCTCTCCAGATTCATTTCATCCTGGTCCCGAGCTGTGTATGGGTAGATGACTGTGTACTTCTCCTCTGTGGGGACAAAAGGATGCCGGGCTCAGAAGAGGGCACTGAGTATCCCTGGACGTTGTGATTCAGGTGATGCCCTTGCCCATCGTGGGAAGATTTCCTCAAGAGATTTCTGTGCACCCCTCAGGTCCTGACTTGGTTCTCAGTGACCCTGGGCAGGGAGCAACAGGACAGAGGACAGGTCTTGATCCCTTTGAAAACCCTCGGCATCACACAGTCATCCTCACTCAAATCCATGCTTCAAGATCACATTCCCTGAACACCTTATACAATAATCCAACTCATGGCATCCTCATCTCCCTATTCCTGGTTTATTTCCCCCCCAATACCAGGAATTATCTTAATTTTAAAATTTTTATTTGAGGCGGATTCTCATTCTGTCTCCCAGGCTGGAGTGCAGTGACATGATCACAGCTCACCATAGTCTCAACCTCCTGGGCTCAGGCAATCCTTCTGTCTCAGCCTCATGAGTAGCTGGGACTATGGTGCACACCAACACACCTGGCTAACTTTTAAATTTTTTTGAAGAGATAAGGTCTTCCTATGTCACTGGTACTGAATTCCTGGGCTCAAGTAATCTGCCCATTTTTGGCCTCCCAAAGTGCTGGGATCACAGGTGTGAACCACCGCGCCTGGCTAGGAATGACTTTGTAATACAACATACACTTATTTATTGGGTTTCATGTCTGTTTCCTCTGCTAGAATATGATCTCCATGAAGGCAAGGCTTTGTCTGTCTCTGGCTCTGGGCCTGGGGCCTGGAATCTGTAGTAACTCTTCAGTCAATCAGCCAGTGTTTGGTGAATGAACAAGACCCGAAGGCCTGGCAAGAGCCGCTTTGCCTTGCACACAGGGCAGGCTAGAGGGAGTTAAGCCCTCTGTGGCTCCCTGCCGGGTCCTAGCAGCCAGTTCTTGCTGGTGGAACGTCCAGGCAGAAGCTCAACTTGGCAGTTGATGATTTCAGGCGGAAATCACCACCAAGGAGGACACGACTACCAACTTTCATTACCTAGCTGTTCACCAATCTTCATTTTTCATTAATTACGTTCAAGTTCCCAAATCCCACCATGCTTGAAGCTTCAGTTTTCATTACTGTGACCCCACTCTCTGAGGTTCCTCTTTCCTTGTCACTGAAGCTGAGAAGACTACCCTAGGGTCCCACCCTCCTCCCCAAGAGCTGCCTCCCAAATGGCAGCCCCCCGAAGGCCTGGACTCTGCTGGGTGGGTTGCTCATTGCTGCACTCATGCTGGGCGCTCCAGAGAGCCAGGCAACAGCTCCAGGCTACTGGAATGGAAAGAAATGTATGCAATCCCAGGGGAGCCCAGCAGGAGGGGAGGGCTTTCCTGTTTTGGTTCCATTTCAGCCCCCTGCGAGTGAGGAGCCAGCTGGGCCCAGTGTCCCTGGTGAGTATGCCAGGGCAGGCTCGATTTCTTGGGGAAAACACCACAAGCTGTCTGTGGCATGCCCAGCTGGTGCACAGGGAGGTGGGGAACACGCAGGGCGCTTGTTTATGTGTTGATCTGGCCTGCCGACCTGCTCTGTGCTGACTCAACTTGCACACAGCCTGAGCTCAGCAGAGCCAGCTGTTTCCCAAGCATGGAAGCTGCAGGCTGGGCTGCGGGGCTGGAGGCAGGAACCCAACTCGCAGAGGCATAGACATTGACTGGGCCGAGTGGGAAGAGCGCTGCCTGGCCCCTACACTATGTGCAGTCAGCCCTATGAGCCCTGGACTCCTGGGGCCCTGCACACGTCTGCTGAATCCCACACAAGGATTTTCTACCACCTAAGGCCCTCTCTGGCATTCATGGGATGCTCAGTGACTCCAGACAAAGGGGAGAGTGGAAGACCTTGTAGACAGCACCCCCTACCGTGTACTTGCCCTTCCTCCCGTGGTACCACTGGCCTCCGTCCACGGGGTTGGATGAGGCTTCGCTCACCACCTCCTGGAGGGAAGGGTGGGGGTGTGACCCTGGCCCAGACAATGTGCTGCCATCCCTGGGCCATCGTGATTGGTTCAGGATGGCAAGGGATCTGAGTGGGTCAGTTGGAGCCAATCCTGGGACCTGTGTTCTTTGGCGAAGTCTCTGAAAGGTGCCTGGACCTGCTGTCATCATGAGAGAATGGTCCCAAAAAGCAGAGAGGTGGCGAGAATGTCTTGGTCCTGACGATATTTCGAGGCCCTGGATACAGCCACGCTGGACCAGATCTACCTCCGGCTCTTTGGTGACGTGATCAGCATACCTCCCCTTCTGCTTAAGACCCCAGGCTCATTCCTCCCAAACCCACATGCCAGCACGCGCACACACACACGACAGACAAGAGCACCGTCTGTGACATGCAACAGGCACGGGCAGCCCCTGAGCAGGGAGGCTCATGCAGACGCAGGGACCCAGCTCTGAGCACCAAAAGGGAAAAGAACTCCGAGGCAGGCACCTTGACGCCAGCTGATGGCACACAAGTCCCCCAGAGTCCGGCGACGGCCCACAGACCGGGGCAAAGACCAGTACCTCCGTGAGACTGGATGGGCAGCGTGTGGGGTGAGAAGGGCAGAGGTGAGAAGAAAGTACCGCAACGTTTAGAGGCAAAGGGGCACCAGCGCATGTTTCTACCCAGGACAGTGTTGCTTCTGAGACTATTCAAGGCCCAGACACCTTAGAAAGACCAAGTCCCTGAGTATTAACCCTGAACTCCAGTGAAGTGGTATCCAGGCAGGCGCGGTGGCTCATGCCTGTAATCCCAGCACTTTGGGAACTGAGGTGGGAGGATTGCTTGAGCCCAGGAATTTGAGACCAGCATGGGCAACATGGGAAGACTTCATCTCTACAAAAAATAAAAAAATTAGCTGGGCATGGTGCCGTACACCTGTAGTCCCAGCTATTTGGGAGGATCACCTGAGTCCAGAAGGTTGAGGCTGTGGTGAGCCATGATGGTGCCACTGCACTTCAGTCTGGGCAACAGAGTGAGACCCGACTCAAAAAAAAAAAACCAAAAACTTACATCTGTCTGACTCTAAAGTCCTCCGCTTATTTATTTGCTTATTTATTTATTTTGAGTTGGAAGTTTCACTCTGTCACCCAGACTGGAGTGCAGTGGCGGCTCTCAGTCACTGCAGCCTTGACCTGCTGGGCTCTGGTGATCCTTCTGCCTCAGCCTTCCAAGTAGCTGGAAGTACAGATGCACGCTACCACATCAGGCTAATTTTTGATTTATTGTAGAGATGAGGTCTCACTAAGTTGCCCGGGCAGGTCTCGAACCCGCAGGCTCAGGTATTTCACTCACCTCGGCCTCCCAAAGTGCTGGGATTATAGGCTGAGCCACCGAGCCCGGCCGCTTAACTTATTTTTTATTTTGAGGTGCCAAACTGTTTTATTGAGGGTGAGGAGAAGGGGAGGAAGAAGCAGGGAGGGGGCAAAGAAGCAGTGATCTCGGCAGGGCACACCTCCCTGGCTCTGCCCCTGCCGAAAAGTCCCCATTTGTTATTGGGGGTGAACTTATGCTCAAGTTCTGGGAATCTTCTAGTGGAGAAAGAGAACTGGTTGGCCCTTAGTATTTCTGGTGCGGCAGGAATCCCCATTCAGGACATCTGTGGGGAAGGTCCCCCAGGAAACAACGGAAGTGTGCATGTGGGTGAGAGGAGGGGGTCCGTGGGGGAAGACATCCCGTCAGGGCCATTAAACCAATATAGAAAGCCGAGGCCTTTAAGCAGATGGAGTCAAATGTCCTGCAAATGAGCCGGAAGCAGAGCCAGGATGTTGGCAAGCAGAACCCTGCTAGATCACTCTAGGGAGGAATAGGGAGGTATTGACAGGGATCAGGCCAGGGCCCTGCTGGGGTGCCATGAGGAGTGAGGGCCCTAGCTTTGGACAGACTCACCCAGGTTGGCTCCCAAAGGCCCTAAGAATGGGTGGGCTTGCCCCTTAGCCCTGAGCCCAAGGGATGCTGAGACTCTGAAGCAGAGGCCGAAGGGTAGGACTGAGGAGAGGCAACGCTGTATGGGTGACAGCTGTGTGGGTTCACGGCTCCAGCTCTGGCCTACCTTCTTCAGGCTGCAGTGAAAACTCGTCCTGTACCCCATCCTGACCTTCGAGGCACGTTGCAGGGACCCAGCCTTGCTCCTCTGCAGTGCTGACGAACCACCAGCCTGGGGAAAGAAGAGTGCATGCTGCTGTTAGCTGGGCTAAGGGTGAAGCCTGGATGTCAGAATGTAGTAATATATTCAGCCACGATACCAGTTAATGCACAGGGTAAAGTTGAAAAGTCACCTTTTTTTTTTTTGAGTTGGAGTCTCACTCTGTCACCCAGACTGAAGTGCAGTGGCCACTCCCGGCCACCGCAGCCTTGACCTGCTAGGCTCCGGCGATCCTTCCGCCTCAGCCTTCTGAGTAGCCGGAATTACAGGCGTGCGCGAACACACCCAGCTCATTTTGATTTATTGTAGAGATGAGGTCTCACCAAGTTGCCCAGGTGGGTCACGAACCCGCAGGCTCAGGCAATCCACTCACCTCAGCCTCCCAAAGGCGCAGGATTACAGGCTGAGCCACTGAGCCCGGCTGAAAAGTCACCATGTTACTGGGAACACAACAACCAGTGCTAGCTACTAAAAATGGGCTAAGAAACTTGCTCCTGGGGAGAGAAAGGTCATCCTAAATAGGAATAAAGAATGTACAACTGGGCACCATGGCTCATGCCTGTAATTCCAGCACTTTGGGAGGCTGAGGCAGGAGGACCGCTTGAGGCCAAGAGTTCAGGACCAGCTTGGGCAACATAGTGAAACCTCATCTCTACAAAAAATAAAAAAATCAATAGGACATGATGGCACATGCCTGTAGTCCCAGCTACTCTGGAGGCTGAGGTAGAAGGATTGCCTGAGTCCAGAAGGTCAAGGCTGTGGTGAGCCGTGGTTGTGCCACTGCATAAGACAGTCTTCTTGAAGACTCTCATGGGTAATCAAGGCAGACCAACAGAGTCCCTTTCCAGTGGAATGCCGGGCTCCGTGTCTCCAAGGGCTTGAAAACTAGAAGATGTTACAAAGTATGAACCTCAGCAGAAATCGATGACGTGTGACCGAACAGAATGCTGGTAAGTGGTGACTATGTGGGATAGCGAGTACTGTGATCATCAGGGCGGCTGACCTGGAGGCCCTCTACTGGCTCTACAGAAATGGGCCCATCTGCTGGCTATCTCAGTTTCTGAGTTTCCAACTGTTTCCTGTCCTGGGGGCTCAGTGCCAGTAGAAGGTGGGGTGTGGTCTTGGGTCCCACCTGACTCGTTCTTCTCGATGATGTCCACCACCTGCCCCACGCTGAGGCTGATCTCTGAGCTCTCCTGCTTCTGATAGTTGGCCACCACCACATACTGCTCCAGGACCATGGGGTCCACTGAGGTCAGGTCACCCCCTGTGGACAAGAAACGCAATCACATGTCACATCCGGCCACCCTCCATGCATGAAGGAGCAGGTCCCGGGGGAGGAGGGTAGGTGAGGAGGATGTCCCAAACATGCAAAGAAGCAGTCACAGGACTAGGTTCAACTCACGCACCCACTCTTCTATTCAATTGCTAGCTAAGCCACCAAAATTTACCAAGTGATACTGTGTGTAGGCACTGGGAGCTCAGAGCTGATTGTGATATGGTACCTGCCCTGAGGAAATTGACAGCTTAGTGGAAAACCTTACTCATACGTATCCATCCATCATCCAGTCAACCAAGCATCCACCCACCCACCACCCATTCAACCATGTATCCATTCATCATCCTTCCAACTTAACACCCATTCATCACCCATCAATCATCTAATCATCCATCCAATCACTCATCACTGATCCGTGAAGTCACCTTGATGTTCTGGATACTCTCTTAGGTGCCAGGGTGCAAAGGTGGATGAAACAGCTACGACTCCCAGACTCAAGCAACTTAATCTAGTGGCGGAGACAGACACATACCCAAGGAGATGTAACTGGCAAGTAGACAGAATTACATAAACATTAGTTTAGGATAAATGCATTGCTGGAGACCAGCCAGGATAGAGAATGAACAAGAAAGACAATGTTAGATTGCATGGGGTGGTCAGCAAGACCTCCCCAAGGAGGTGACAGCAGGCAGGGGTTTCAGAGAGGAGGCAGAGTCATGAGGAAGATAGAGGAAGATAGGTGTGGCACACTGTGAGATGAGAAAGGGCTTGGAGCCTTCAGAACTGGAAGGAGGCCAGGTGGCTAAGGTCAACTAAAGTGTGGTCCCTGAGGCAGGCTAGGGTCAGATCAGGTGGGACCTCCTTAATTTTTTTCTTTTTTGAGTCCCAGGGTCTCACTCTGTTGCCCAGACTGGAGTGCAGTGGTACAATCACAGCTTACTGCAGCCTTGATCTCTGAGACTCAAGTGATCCTCCTGTCTCAGCCTCCCAGGTATCTAGGATTACAGGCGCTTGCCACCATACCCGGTTAATTTTTTGATTTATTGTAGAGATGAGGTCTCACTATGTTGCCCAGGCTGGTCTTGAACTCCTGGCCTCAAATAATCCTCCTTCCTTGGCCTCCCAAAATTCTAGGATTACAGGCATGAGCCACCGTGCCTGGCCAGGCAGAGCTGTTTTAACCTTGAAGTGAAAAGTCAATTAAGGGTCTTAAGAAGAGAATGACATGACAATATTTATATCTTTAAAAAGATAATTCTAGCCGGGAACGGTGGCTCACACCTGTAATCCCAGTACTTTGGGAGGTAGAGGCAAGAGGATTGCCTGAGCCCATGGGTTTGAAACCAGCCTGGATAACATGGCAAGACCTCGACTCTACAATAAATCAAAAAATTAGCTGGGCATGGTGGCATATGCCTACGGTTCGTCTGGGCAGCAGTGAGACTTCAACAATAACAAAAAAAGATGATTCTGAATGCCACATGGAGAATGGACCAGAGGCTGGCAAGAAATAAAGCAGGAGACCAGATGGAGGTCACAAATCAGTCAGATAAGAGGTGACAGTAGCTTTGGGCTGGGGCAGTGGCAGTGGGAGGGAAGGGTAAGGAGAGGTGCTCCAGGGAGGCCACACCCCAGGATTTGGAGTGAAGCTTTCCTGAGAGTTGTGTGGCCCTGGTGAAACACTAGGATGTATCGGATAAGCGAAAAGAGACCACAGATACTGGCAATTTAAACTAAGGAGACACTGAGTTCGAAGACTCCAGGAGAAGGGAAGATGTGTGGCCACAGGACTCCGGTTTTCTGAAAGTCTTGCTTTGAAATATTCCTTCCTGCCAGGTGCAGTGGCTCACGTCTGTAATCCCAGCACTTTGGGAGGTAGAGGTAAGAGGATTGCCTGAGCCCAGGGGTTCAAGACCTCATCTCATCCCTACATTAAAAAAAAAAAAAAAAGCCAGGTGTGGTGGTGTGCACCTGTAGTCCCGGCTACTTGGAAGGCTGAGGTGGAACAACTGCTTGAGCCCAGCAGATTGAGGCTGTGGTGGCCGTGACCACGCCAATGCATTCCAGTTTGGGTGACAGTGACACTTTGACCTCGGAAAAAAAACTAAAAACCACACATAAAAAACAAAGTACTCCTTCCTGTTGGTCCCACAAAACCCTGAAATATCCAGGAAACCTCACATTTCTGTGCCCAGATACCCCCAGCAGTGAGTGGGGTGCAAGGGCCATCTCATCCTGAAATATATATATTTTTCTTTTTTTTTTTTGAGCTGAAGTATCACTCTGTCACCCAGACTGGAGTGCAATGGCACGCTCCCGGCCACCACAGCCTCGACC
>NW_007245908.1:59037-69164 GCF_000164805.1 Carlito syrichta
GCCTCGACCTGCTGGGCTCTGGTGATCCTTCCACCTCAGCCTTCCAAGTAGCTCGAACTAAAGGTGCACACTACCACGCCCAGCTAATTTTTTTGATTTATTGTAGAGATGAGGTCTCACCAAGTTGCCCAGGTGGGTCTCAAGCCTGCGGGCTCAGGCAATCCACTCACCTCAGCCTCCCAAAGCACAGGATTACAGACTGAGCCACTAAGCCACCGAGCCCAGCTCGCATGTCTTTTCCTAGTTCTGTTAGGTGGCATATCGCTGGGAACTCGAAATTGGCCAAGGTGGGAGTATTTATATTTACATCATGGAAATTGGCAACAGCTATACAGCAGGGCTTTCCGCCACAGAGTTGGCTGTGTAGAGCAGAGCAGCAGGACAGGAGCACTGGGTCCCTGTGACCATTGGGTGTTATCTCCCTCCTGGACAACCTGAGGGGCTTGAACTAAGAGGAAAACAACGTTACATGGTTTGAGCCACAATTATTTGGGATTTTCTGCCCCTTGCAGCCAAACCTCATTCCCCTGTATACCTTTGGTTACTAAGCGCTGGCATCTCCTCCCCTCTCCTCCAGGTTCCTGGCTCAAGCAGCATCTGGTCAGTGAGCCTTCCCCAACTGCCTGGCACTGTCTCACCTGGATTCATTTCTTGCAGAGGGCTTAAAAAAGCATTGTCATCATAGATTTTGCATACTTACTTGACTCCTTGTTGTCCATGTTTCTATCTAGACTAGAAGTCCCATGAGGGCACGGACAGTCTCTTGTCTACGGCTGCACTCACATGGCCAAAAGGCTCAAAGGCTGTGATGTGCTCTAGTGTGAGGGAGTTAAGAATGCTATTTTTGGCCAGATGCGGTGGCTCATGCCTGTAATCACAGCACTTTAGGAGGTGGAGGTGAGAGAATTTCCTGAGTCCAGGGGTTCAAGATCAGCCCAGGCAACTTGGCGAGACCTCGTTTCTACAATAAATCAAAAAATTAGCCGGGCATGGTGGCATGTGCCTGTGGTTCCAGTTACGTGGAAGGCTGAGGCAGAAGGATCACCTGATCCCAGCAGGTCAAGGCTGTGGTGACTGTGAGCATACCACTGTACTCCAATCTAGACGACAGTGAGACTCCAACTCAAAAACAAAACAAAACAAAACTTTTTTTTATAGAGTTATTATGGAGGAGAAGGAAAGGTTGGGCATGGTGGCTCACACTGTAATCCCATCACTTTGGGAGGACAAGAATGGAGGACTGCTTGAGCCCAGGAGTTTGAAACCAGCCTGGGCAACATAGTGCAACCCTATCTTTACAAAAAATTTAAAAAATTAGCCGAGTATGGTGGCACATGCCTGGAGTCCCTGCTACTTGGGAGGCTGAGATGGAAGGTTTGCCTGAGCCCAGGAGGTAGAGGTTTCCATGAGCCGTGATTGTGTCACCGCACTCCAGTCTGGGTGACAGAGAGACAGATACAAAGTGAGACTCTGACTCAAAACAAAACAAAAAAACCCAAACAAACATAAAAAAGAAGTTTAAGGAAAGAATGAGAAAGAATTATTATTGATGACAGAGACTGCACATGGTCTACAATACCTAAAATATTTACTACCTGGTCCTTTAGAGAAAAAGTTTGTCAACTTTTGGCCTAGAACATGGACAGCAGCTGTGAGAGCTCAGTACATATTTGAATGAAAGAATGAACATTTTGAAACTCAGCTTTAAATGACTCCTACTGTAGGAAGAGCTAAAATGCCTTCCCTCACATTTTATCTTGTTTATACAGCTGTCTTTTCTACCAGGCTGTAAGAATATTTCCCACCTGGGGTCCTAGAGCACTGCAAGGCACACAGTAGGTACTTAATGAATATTGAATGGATGACTGTGTTCGTCTTGCTCACTCTGCATCCAGCACAGGTGCTCAACAGACATTTGTGGAATGAATGAACAAGGACGGGTGGAGACTTCTAGAAACCCTTCCTGCTCTGCACAGGCTCCCGCCTCTTCTTGGGAGTACATGGTATGGGCACCTGTCCATCTTATGGGTGACTCCTTGCTGAGGCTTTGGTCAAGTGAGGGTCTTAAGATGGGTTACTGTCCACAAAGTTCAATTCCTGCCAGCCAGTTTCCACACCAGATGGTGGCACAGTTGTGCCACATACAGTTCTTGGGATTCTGACGGATGCCCTGGTCTACTCATTTCTGCACTAACTCTCTCAGTCTGTCTGCCAATGGGATCTGGCAAAACTATGAGCAGCAACAGAACGACAGAATCAGGGAATCACGGGATTTGCTGTGAGCAAGACAAGAAGCCAGGAAATGAGGAGGGCCGAGAGCTCTGGGCTGGGACGCTGGGCTGGCTGAGGCAGAGTAGGGACTGGCACGGGGCTCAGGGCTGGCACTTCCTGCAAGACTCGCTCCCAGCCAGGTCCAGACTACAATCTTGCTATTTTTCCATGGCAGTAGTGTTTAGACTGTAGTTCTCTGCCATGAAGTGGTTCACAGAAGAGTGCAAGGAGTTGATTTTTCAGCACCAGTTCTTTCAGAGCAATTTGCTTTCATTTTACTCAGAGCATTCAACTTACCAAAACTGATTAAAACAGTTCATTTGTTTAATCTACCAGATCAAACCAGGCTTTGGGCCATTTAGCGGTGAAATGAAGACACCTACTGGTAGAGTATAACATTGCAGCCAAGCTCTATAATGCATCATAATTGCAATACCTAAAAGTTGAGGCAGGCAGCTAAGTTTGAGGAGTTGTCAAATGTGAAACCAAGGGATTACTGGGTAAGGAATAACATTCTTGTGGCCCAGCAGAAAATATCAGAGAAGAAAGAGTTCAGCAGAAAGGAAGGAATCTAACAACGGAAGGGAGATTTTGTTATGAAGTACCACAGAATATTCTCAAGCGGTAGAGTGCCTAATTTACTGCAGACGTTTTCTATGTGGGTATGTTTTCTTCATGATGACATGTCTTGAATTTTAAAAGTGATGAGTAAAGTGGAATTTTCCTTCCAGAAATTCACTACACTGCCAATCTTGCTAGAAGAGTCAGTAAACAAGAGAATACTTAAGTAGAAGGTAGAAAAATCAGGAAGATATTACTCAAATAATTGATGATCTGCTGAATTTTGGTGAGAGGCTTTTTATCTTTAGGATGAGCAGAATATGAAACCGCATTAGCCAAAGTGTGCAGGAACTCACCAGCCAGTCATGACTGGGAGATCCTAGAGACAAACAAGCGTTTTCCAACTTGGAATTTTGGCACAGAAATCTCAAGAGTTCGTCTGTTTAACCTTAAATTTAGCCCTTTAAAATTCAATCAAAAGGGCGGATTCTAAAATAAAGGAAGTGCTCATGGGTCAGATAAAAAATAAGGCTAATCCCAGCATGAGTTCTTAGTTTGAATGAAGAAAGATGCCATTTTCCACCCATGTGGCCTATAAATAGACCCATCTCCATCACTGCAGTTGTGAATGATGTCACAGAGATCACCGCAAATTAAAGCTTCTTCTCTCTTTTTCAGACAAGTCCCTTCATCAAGTCTGTTCTGACCGGACACTATTGTTTTTCACAAACTAGGGCTGTCTCTTTCCTCTCTTGCCTCCCCTCCTACACCCATTCCTTCCATAGAAAGTCTCTGCACACTCAAAACCAGGAGCCCTGCCAACCCAGTGTGGCAGCTCTTCTCTCTGCTCTTTTCTAAGAAACATATAATTATCCTGGAGCTCAAGAACTATTTGCAGCTTTAGCAGGATACCATGGCTCTGGCCAGTACCTATTAAACTAGAAAGTAGAGCTGTAAACAGGCTGCCTGGGAAAAGGCCAAAGGTGAGTTGAGATGCCACACCTTGAGGCAGAGAGGTCTAGTTCTCCCTACTCTTCCCTCCAAGGACGGCCTTGGGGCCCTTACCTAGGGGCAGAAGAGGTACTGGAGCTTTTGAATTTGGAATTGCTATGGATGCTGGTCAGAGACACCCATGTGCTGTTAGTACTATCAGAAATAAAAACTCCCACACATATATACTTGCAATGTGCCAGGTACTGTTCTCAGTGCTTTACATATATTATTAAAATCTATAAAGATCCACCAAGGCAGATGGCTGTGACTATCCCTGTTTTACAGATGAGGAAACTGAGGCACATGAGGGACGACATCCTTTTTTACTTCTGGGATCTCTGCTTGTGCCATCCTCCCGTTGTCCTCCTCCTCATCAACCACCTCAAACCTTCTGGCAACCTAGGAAATTATATAACTCAGAGTTATGGAATTTTGGAAGACCATATTGGTTCCAGGTGTGGCATGGGCCAGGATCTTTGGAGATGTGGGGATAATCTTGAGTGGCAAGAACAAAAGTTAGGCCATTATTAATCTAAATTTATAAACCCCAGGAGAAAATGCTATCATTCTTGTGTACATACCCAATTTCTCAACTTTTCTTTCTCCATGACTGCTTTGGATGGGAGAGCTGTGTCATCTCAGGAGTGGAACGATTGTCAGAAAGGAAGATGACTTACTTGAGGGAGAGTGGTAGTGAGCATAGGAATTGCTAACCTTGCCCCATCGTTGCTAAGAATGGAGCTGGGACCTGGTGCCTAGGCCGTTAAACAGACCAGGACCAAATCTACTGCAGTGTCACCTCCCAGTCCATGTCCCAGTTGTCCCCCAGCCCTGAGTGCCCCCCACTGCACAGAAAGCTCCTGCTCATTCTTCAAGACCCAGGGCTCTTCCTTTCTCACCCCTTGCCATTCTCCCTGAGAATGTTCTTAGTTCTTAGCCTCCACATTACTCTGTATAAAGAGGAACAAAGGCATTGAATACCTTACTGCAGGGTTAGGAAGAGGTCTATCTCTCCTCCACAAAGGCATTCTCAGGGAAAGACATCACATCTTATCCACTTGCTAGTTTTTGGTATAGGATGAAATAATCTTGAATCCTATCTTTGAGAACAGGATGGGGTACCAATCAATCAATCAAGCATTAACCCACCCATCCACCCACCTATCCATCCATCCATGCATCTATCCATCCACCCACCGACCCATTCATCCATCCATCCATCTATCCACCGACCCATCCGTCGATCCATCCATCCATCCACCCACCTGCCCACTGACTCATCCACCTGTCCACCCACCCACTGACCTACCCATCCATCCACCTACCCACCCACCAACCCATCCATCCATCCATCCATCCATCCATCCATCCATCCATCCATCCATCCATCCACCCACCCACCCATCCACCCCCAGAGTGGAGCCCAGAGTCTGGCACACAGTAGGTACTCAGTAGGAATGTGCTGAACACTGAATGAAGAGAAGAAATAAAAAATATTCTTACCAGATTTCTTTTTCCCAATGTGCTCCCTGTATAGGAAAGAAAGGGGGTGGGAAAGAGGCATGATCAGCACTTGTCACATATTGGCGTGAATTACTCAGCCAGAAAACCGAAAGTCTCTAACCCACAACATAGCCAGTGGGTGAATAAAATCTGAGCCAACCAGGGACCCGGGCTTCATAAGAAAGATAGAACTCCTCTTTGATATCTCCCCCTGCTTAAGTGCTCCAGTACCCTATGGACCTGTGTCACCACTTATTAGCAGAGTGAGGCCCTGGCCAGGAGTTGAAGGGGACGATACAGCCTGGAGACAGGAGTAAGGCCCCCACACTGTACCGAGCTTGACACCCACCTTGACAGGCAAAAAGGTCCCTTCTCCCCCATCTTGGAGGTCCCCTGCATTGTGGACATGGAGCACAAAGCACTCGGCAGTTCATGGTATGAGGAACACACTGACACCGGAAAGAAGTCTGAACAGCAGTGGACATAGCACATCGCCCCAGCGGTGACATGGGGACACACTATGGGCTAGAATTCGGGGAAGAATAACTCCCTTACATTTGTGGGCCATGTCAGAGTTTATAAACACCATGGTACTACAAATGTAATACTACAAACTGGGGCTTCCAAAGTGCTTTTTGTTTTTTGAGTTGAGGTCTCACTCTGTTGCTCAGGCTGGAGCACAGTGGCATGATCACAGCTCACCGCAGCCTCAACCAAAGTGCACCACTTTGCCCGGCTAATCTTTTGATTTTTGTGATCCTCCTGCCTCGGCCTCCCAAAGTGCTGGGATTATAGGTGTGAGCCACTGCATCCAGCAGTATTTGAGCATTTTCTTTCTTTTTTTTGAGTCAGAATCTCACTCTGTTGCCCAGGTTGGAGTGCAGTGGCATGCTCATGGTCACCGCAGCCTCGACCTGCAGGGCTCAGGTGATCCTTCTGCCTCAGCCTGCCAAGTAGTTGGAACTACACGCATGCTCTACCACACCCAGTTTGTTTTTTATTCATTGTAGAGAAGAGGTCTCACCAAGTTGTCCAGGCTGGTCTCAAACCCCTGAGCTCAAGCAATTCTCTCGCCTTGGCCTCCCAAAGTCCTGGGATTACAGGCTTGAGCAACCATATCTGGCCTTGAGTACTTTCTTTGGAGAAATGTCATTCAGTGTTGGGACTTTTAAGCATCATGTAATAACACTCAGGACAGCCTTAGGAGAGTCAGGGAGTTCAGTCAAGCCCAGGAGCCTGGGGCCGCACTCCTCCCATGTGTCTGAGAGGAGAGGGGGTGATGGCGATGTCCTCAAGCCAGGCATTAAGTCAGCGAGTCTGTCCTTTACAGCCCTTGTGTGGGGAAGGGCAAAGGTAAGGGCGGAACATCCCAGCTCACCTCTACCGGCACTCACTTGGTCCTGGTCACAATGACCTGACTCCCTGTCTCCTCATACAACCTTCTGTGGGTCACTCACAGATGGAGGCATTGCGGCCCAGAGGGACTGAGTGCTTTGTCCAAGATTGGACCCCAAGAAGTATGGCTGAAGGAGGCTCTCCTGACTACTGCCCCGGATTGTCCTGTGGGTGAAGGTTCCCTCCTAGCAGCTGCTCTGAGATGCACTAACCAAGGTCCCTCCAGGCTGCTTCTAGAGAGCACCAGCTGCCAGAGCTGCCATCCAGACCTGTGCCCTGAGGCACAGACTGGGCTACTTCAAGACTGGGCTCCTACTGGGCTATACATCTGGCTATTGGCTTCCACTGTCCCAAGTGGAGTGGGCAGGGGCAGCAGGGGGCTCTCGGGGTCTGGCAGCAGCTGCATCCAACGGCTCAAGCAGGTGTTGCATCATCTCCTCAGTGTGACCTGGGGTGCCCTAAGCCTTCCTCCTCATGGCAGCCACACCCTCCTCCACATGCTCCATCTTGGATATGAGCTTCAGGATCCCGACCAAGAGACACCCCACTTACCTAGCCGTCCCCGTCAAGTCACCCCTAAACCAGCTGCCAGGGCTCAGCTGAGACTGCTGGCTAAGACCTCAGAGCCAACCCTTGGGCCCTCGGCAACCTCGCACCTTCCATCCTTCCAAAGACAGGAAGACGTCACCACACTATTAGGGAAGTCCCCACTTTGTTGCCAGACACAGTCCCTTGTGGGCGGGATGTTGCTTAACCCTCACGACCAAGATGTGCCAAGTGAGCTGTGTCCATCTCACAGTAGAAACTAGTTCAGAGAAGCCAGTCATTTGTCCAAGGTCACACAGCTGGGAAGGGATGGAGAGATCTGAACCTTCCTCTGCTCAGGTAGCCTCTTGGAACCAGAGGCAACCCTCTGACGCGGAGCTGAGGAGTTTCCCTCAGCTGCTCTCTGGCATAGTCTGGAAGACCACAAGGACTAAGACAGTGGTTGGGCAACTTTCCCCGATGAGGGTCTACCAAGCTGGGTATCTTGGTCAGCTCTCTTTTTTATTTTTATTTTTCTTACTCTGTCACCCAGGCTGGAGTGCATTGTCATGCTCACAGCCACCGCAGCCTTGGCCTGTTGGGCTTAGGTGATCTTTCTGCCTCAGCCTTCCAAGTAGCTGGAATGATAGGCGTGTGCCACCATGCCCAGCTAATTTTTGACTTATTATAGAGATGCAGTCTCGCTATGTTGCTCAGGCTGGTCTTGAACCCCTGAGCTCAGGCAATCCTCTTGCCTCCACCTCCCCAAGAGCTGGGGTTATAGGCATGAGCCACGGCACATGGCCTTGGTCAACTCTTAAGAGGTGACGCTGGAACAGAAACAGCAATGTTTGGGCACCAGAGAGAAACACGACCCTGGATGACACATCCCGAGCCACTGGCATATTCTGAGAAAGTTTCCCTATGGCAGTCGTTCAGTCCTCATGTCACCCCAGAGAGTACTGCCATTCCTAACTCACAATGGAGGAAGCCTAGAGGCAGTGTGAGGGACACCCATGAGTAGTGGAGGCAGGACTTGAACTCAGGGATACCAGATTTCAAACCCAGGCTTTTTTCTGTCAAGTAAGCCTTGGCATCCCTTGTGGGGCTGAGCTTAGGTTCAGACTCAGGCAGACCTGGGGAACACTCACCTCCACCTCTTCCAAACTGTATGTCTCTTTACTATTCTTTTATTAAAAGTCTCTTCGGCTGGATGGGGTGGCTCATGCTTGTAACCCCAGCACTTTGGGAGGCTGAGGCGAGAGGATTGCTTGAGCCCAGTTCAAGACCAACCTGGGCAACTTAGCAAAACCTCATCTCTACCACACACAAAAAAATTAGCTGGGTGTGGTGGCATGACCTGTAGTCTCAGCTACTCGGGAGGCTGAGGTGGAAGGATCACCTGAGCCCAGGAGGTAGAGGCTGCTGTAAGCTGTGATCGTGCCACTGCACTCCAGTCCGGGAAACAGCGTGAAATTCCCAGCCACCAAAAATAAAATATCTTATTCTTGTTCATCTAAAATGGGAATGACAGCTTTTAATCCAGCAGCTCTGTGAGAGAAGGGCATGGAAACAGAACAGGACAAGCTCCAGTCTTTGTTCCACCTTGACTGGAAACTATAACTGAAGACAGGGGCTATGAGCCCAGATGGTAGTTCATCCCTGCCAGCCCAGGGGGACATGGACGAAGAGGCTTTGAGAATATTACATGTCTTTCGTGAACACAATAAAAGCCAGGAAATGTTTACCAGACACAAATGCTAAAAACACCAAGCACAGAATCGTTAGCCAGCAGGGGCTAAATACCCAGTATTACTGGGTTTGTATTTATTCTGTAGCTTCCTTTTGATTTTTAAATTTTGTACATTTAACTTTTTGTTATGAAATCCATGGAACTAAACCGTCTCACGGAAATTTCAATGAAATTGTGGCTTAGATACTGTTAGTAGATGACAGTGTTCAAGGAAAAGCTCTGTGTTGACAAAAAAAAAAATTTGTACATTTAAATTTGTCTCCTATAGCTGGCAAGATGTTCCCTTGTGATGTTCTGATTCAAAGGGTCACTGCCATCTCTTACAACACTTACTCCGTGTGTTCACTAAGATAAGCTGTATTTACTAACACTGTGCTCATCACAGGACACGGTGTTTATCGGAATTTATTGCAGAAAGCCAAATCTGTGTGTCAAGTCGAGCCACTAGACCTGACTGAGTCACAAAGAGAGAGGTCTGGGGCCTTCTAACTCGCTTCTGGATGTCACTGTGTGTGTCTATACATGGCCCAGCTTCACTTGTTGCAATTCTTTCTCCTCACAAGTCTACTTAAAAAATAAGTATCCCTCTAATTGGGACTCCGAGTCGGGGCTATTTCTGGCACTGGCGCGGCTCCAAGAAGGCCATTCCAGCCATCACTCTCCCACCTGCTTCAGAGAAAGGAAGATGAGTGAGTCTAGCTTGAAGTCTAGCCAGCCCTTGGCCTCCAAGCAGAAAAAGGACGGCACCGAGAAGTGAGGCCGGGGCAGGCTGTGCAAGCAGCCTCCGAAGGAGGCCAGCGAAGTGCCAACACCTAAGAGACCTCGGGGCCGACCAAAGGGAAGCAAAAACAAGGGTGCTGCCAAGATCCGGAAAACCACCACAGCTCCAGGAAGAAAACCAAGGGGCAGACCCAAAAAACTGGAGAAGGAGGAAGAGGAGTCCTCGCATCTCGCAGGAGTCCTCGGAGGAGGAGCAGTGACTGACCGTGCGTGCCGCCTGCTCCCCCGCGGGGGGGCCGCATCCTTCTGGGACTGGACAGCTTCGCTCCACTCCCACCACCCCGTCCTTCCCCCAGGCCCACTGTTACCACGCCTCAGTGCCAGCCCTCCCCCCCCACCTGTGCCC
>NW_007245908.1:69184-97173 GCF_000164805.1 Carlito syrichta
AAATCATTCGTCAAGGAAACCGATCGCAGCCACGGACTCCTCTATGATGGCGCACACCATGCAGCAACGCTGAGTAGATGTTTCCACTGAAAGACACAAAGCGAGAGGGGGTGCTCAGCAAGGGGTGTTAAAATGCATGGGACTAAGGATGAGGACTAAAGTGTCAGGCCTCCCTCCCCACCTGTGCCCTCACCACACACTACACAGCATACCAGCCGCTGCAGGGCCCCTGTGGGCCCAGTTGGGAGTAGTTTTCCTCTGGCCTCAGTTCCCCCCCCCCCACTCAGGTATACACACCTGCTCTCCTGGACAAGGCTAACGTCCCACGTGGCCGCTCCCTCCACCTGCTGTGTCCCCGCTCCAGGTGGGGACATTGCTTTCTGGGCTTTCGGTTTGGGGGTTCCCTCTCTGCTCCTCCCCTATTCCCTCTGGCTTCCCATCGAGGGGCCCGGGAGGGCTCCCCTGGCCTTAAAAGGGGCCCATGCCCCATCTCATTCTGGCATGCCCCACTCCACTGTCCGGGCAGCAGCGGGTGTGGCCAATGGAGGGGGGTGCTTGACCCCCAGGATGCCCCCAGCCAGCCTGTGTCTTTGTCACCACGTGGGGCTCACACCCATTTTCCTTCCCCACCTTCCCTTGTCCCCTTACTATGAAGGCAGGAGGGGTTCGAGCCCCTGCCCCTTTGCCCTCAGCCTGGGATCTGAGACTATATTGCAGATGGAGATGCAGAGTAACCTACTGTCCAGGTGAGGCCCAGGTTCCCTGTGGCAGCCACGGAGGTGGGCTGGGGTAACTCGCCCCACCCCGCCTGCTTCCAGCACCCAGCTGTTCCCTGTCAGAAGGGGCCCTAATACCCAGGAGCAAGCCCTGCCCCCCCGACCCTCCCGTTCCTCCCTACCCCCCAAGGTTCTGGTTCCATCTTTCCTCTGTTCACAAACTACCTCCGGACAGTTGTGTTGTTTTTTGTTCCATGTTCCATTCTTTGACATCTGTCATTGCTGCTGCTACCAGCGCCAAATGTTCATCCTCATCACCTCCTGTTCTGCCCGTTCCCCTCCCCCAAGATACTCTTCTGGGGAAGGGGGGCTGGGGCGTGGCAGGCTGGGTTCCCCCAGTCCCAGGGAAGGTGGGGTTCTGCCCCTAGGATGCTGCAGCAGAGTGAGGAGGGGGGCCCGAGCTGACCACAAAGGGTTTAAGGGGCCACCTTCTCCCCTTGTTCTGTTGGGGAGGGGGTAGCCATTATGTGTCCCAGCCTGGGGCTTCCCCTCTGGTTTCCTATTTGCAGTTACTTGAATAAAAAAAAATCCTTTTCTGGAAAAGAAAAATAAGTATCACCATATTTTTTCCTTTTTTTGAGAGTCAGGGCCTTGCTCCATCATCTAGGCTGGAGCGCAGTGGCGTGATCCTAGGTCACCACAGCCTCGACCTCCTGGGCTCAAGTCATCTTTCTACCTCAGCCTCCTGAGTTGCTGAGACTACAGTCATGCACCACCACTGGCTAAGTGTTTTTTGTTTTGATTTTTTTATAGAGATGAGGCCTCCCTACATTGCCCAGGATGATCTCAAACTCCTGGGTGCAGGTGATGCTCCTGCACGATCTCCCAAGGTGCTGGGATTATAAATGTGAACCACTGCACTCAGCTTACTCTGCTTTGCTTTGGGGTGCTGGACTGCAGGGTGGGGGAGGGCCGCGGGCACCATCTGAGGAAGCCCACAGATGGACTTACTCTTTGGGAGGGTTCAGGTCCTCAGGTCTTGTCTCGAAGAACTGCAGCACCTCATCACACTGGGAGATGTAGGGGGGCAGCTGGATCAGAGCCTGGAGGAGAGACCAGGTGAGCCAGGAAGGAAGGGGCGCCTGGACGCCAGTCAGCAGGCCCCAGACCTCCTGTAGGCGGGCCGACACATGGACCGTGGGGCCCACCTTGAGTGTCTGATTCTGCAGGTCTGTGGAGGGGCCTGAGAACGTGCATTTCTAAAATGCTTCCTGGTGATGCTGATGCAGTTGGTCTGGGGAACACACACACACACACGCGCACACACACACACACACACACACACACACACGCATGTATATATACATGCATATATATTACAGGCATATTTGGACAAGGGATATGTACATATTCAGACAAAATAAGACCATATCATATGCACTATTTTGTAAACTGAGGCTTTCACAACAACGAGTTGTCAATCCACGCCATTTCATTATCTGCCTAAAACACCACAAACACTGGATACTGGGTGTCCGTATAGATGGGTCATACTGTAATCAACTAGCTGTCTACTGGCGAGCATTTAGCTGTTGGGGGGGGGTCAGGGTCTCACTCTGTTGCCCAGGTTGGAGTGCACTGGCACACCGCAGCCTCGACCTGCTGGGCTCAGGTGATCCTTCCACCTCAGCCTTCCAAGTAGCTGGAACCACAGGCACATACCACCACGCCCGGGTAGTTTTTTGACTTATTGTAGAGATGAGGTCTCACCAAGTTGCCCAGGCTGGTCTTGAACCCCTGGGCTCAGGCAATCCTCTTGCCTCTGCTTCCCAAAGTGCTGGGATTACAGGTGTGAACCACTGCACTGGGCATTGCTTACATATATATCTTAACTCACAGGGTGAAGCCTTAAAGTGAAGCAACTGTGTGCTGATTTGAATAGATGTGAATAAGGAGCTGAATCATCTGGGATCCCCCCATGGCCAATTCCATGTGAGTCTGCCACAGCAGCCCATAGGTCTCAAGTGTGTCTGTGGATGGGCTGGGCAAGGAGGTGGGTGGAGGGTTCAAGGTGGGATTAGACATCTGTGTTGGTTAATATACCAACTGGTATTCAGTCAATGATTTCACAGGCATTTTCTCTGTGCCCAGTCCTGCACTGGCTTCTGTGCTTAATATAGGAAAAGTGCAGGGTACATCTGCTCATTAAAGGCTTCAAGGCTTGGTGCGGTGGCTCACGCCTGTAATCTCAGCATTTTGAGAGCTTAAAGTGAGAGGATTGCCTGAGTTCAGGAGTTCAAGACTAGCCTGGGCAACATGGTGAGATTTCGTCTCTACAATAAATAAAAAAATTAGGCATAGTGGTGTGCTCCTGTAGTCCCAGCTACCCGGGAGGCTGAGGTAGAAGGATTGCCTGAGTCCAGCAGGTCAAGGCTGCAGTAGCTATGATCAGGCCACTGCACTCCAGTCTGGGTGACAGATTGAGACCCCGACTCAAAACAATTAATAAAAATAAAGGATTTGAAACTCAGTCATGGTTCCTTGTTTAACAAATACTTACTGCAGCCCCCTCTGGACCGGGTGATGGGGATGCAGATCTGAGCATGGTAGAGTCAGCTCATGGACACATTGTATTACGAAGCCCCGTGGGGAGAGTGCACGTGCCCATGCATGAGCTGCCCGGGGCCTCTGCCAGCTGCGCCAACCTAGCGTGCACACTGTGCAGTGGGCAGGACTCTGTTCTCTCCTAGAAGGCTATAGTCTCTTGGGGCTCTCATGTGCCTTCTCACCATGTTGAGCCCAAGGGTGGAGCCTGGGGTAGAAGAGATGTGTCTTGTATTTTCTATATTAGCAGCCCTTAAAAGCTCACCACCCCACCCCCACAGTGATGTGCAAACCCTGCAGCAGTAGTGGGCTCAGATGAACTGACAGAGGTTTCCAATCAGGCACCATTTACAGGGCTTCAGGGGTATTTTGACCTTACCTGATAATTCCCCCTATTAAAATAAGTTTTGTGGTTTTTTTTGAGTTGGAGCCTGTCGTGTTGTTGTCCAGGCTGGAGTGCAGTGGCACAACCATGGCTCACCATAGCCTCAAACTCCTGCCTCAGCCTCTTGAGTAGCTGGGACTACGGGCACATGCCACCATGCCTGGCTAATTTTTTTTTATTTTTGTAGAGATTAGGTCTCACTGTGTTGTCAAGGCTGGTCTCAAACACCTGGGCTCAAGCAATCCTCCTGCCTCAGCTTTCCAAAGTGCTAGATTATAGTAGTGAGTCACCATGCCCAGTCTAAAAAAATTTTTAATTGTGGTAAAATCCACACAGTATAAAACTTACCATCTGGACCATTTAAACGTACAGTTCAGTGGCATTCTCATTTTATACAAGCATCACCACCATTCACCCACAGAACTCTTTTCATCTTGTAAAACTGAGACTCTATACCCTTAGACAACAACCCGCCTGCCCCCTCTTCCCCCTCCCCACATAGCAACCACCACTCCCCTCCCTTCTGTCTCTGGGAAGGGACTATTCCAGGCAGCTCACAGAAGTGACTCTCACAGGAGTCGTCCTTCTGTGTCTGGCCTGCTCGACCAAGCAAGGTTTATCTGTGCTAGAAATGATTTTTTTCCTATGGGGGAAATGAGGCGTGTTCTAGAAATATTCTCAGCCCCTCTGGCCCTTGCATGAACAGGACTGGTGACCCCAGCCTGGCACATCCTTCAGAATGTTGCACAGGATCTAGGATTCTGCAGCAGCCCTGGGGTCAGTCTCTTCTTGAGGATTAAACCATCAGGCCCGGGTGAGGATGAGCTGATCCTGCCACTAGAGTATTGCTGCATCTGCCTTGTGTAAAGATTTCCTTCCTTTTAAAGGCTGAGTAATATTCCATGGTGCATATCTACCACATTTTGCTTATCATTCATAGCTCCGTAGACACTTACACTGCTGCCTCTCCCCGACTTTTGAGGCAGGCTCTAACTTGAAACCAGATCCCCCCGAGATGTGACCTGCCCAGGTCAGAAGTGGAAAAACACAGTATGAGTGGGGTGGACAGGTCAGCAGTGCACCTTCTCTGGTCACTCCCTCCTCTTCCATCCCTCTGCAGGTGTGGAGGATGCTGACACATAAAAGTCTCATTGTTTACTTATTTATGTTTTTGAGTCAGGGTCTCACTCTGTCACCCAGGCTGGAGAGCAGTGACACAATCATGGCTCACCACAGCCTCGACCTCCCGGGTTCAGGTGATCCTCTGGATTGTTTGTAAACTCGAGGTCTTGCTATGTTGCCCAGTCTGATAACTGATTTCTAAATTGGCCCTTAAGTAGCTCTTGCTCTGTGGAAATCCCCAAGGGACCAATCGTTTCCAGAAAGTCCCAGTGGGGGAAGAGCAGCCATCCCTTCACCTCCCCGTTGCTGACCCCTCTTCCTTTTCTGGTTCAGAGCAGTGAGTGGTTTTCTACTGGCCAGGACTAGCTGCTGTGTGGCCCACCGCCTACGGGCCTTTCTTTCCTCTGAAATCCTGCAGCTCTCACAGTTGATCACATGACAACGGAGCTGATTATATGCTAGACTGCAGCGTGTCCTGGCTGCCTTCAGTACAGATATCTTGTGGCTCCCCCAGACTGTGACACCCACACTCCCTGACTCAGCACTCAATAGCACCCGAAATGTGTTCACGTGTCATTTTATGGAAGCCTGGGAGGGCTGGTCATTTCAGATGGGGAAATGGAGGCTAAAAGCCCAGGGCAGGTTGACGCCAATCCTTTCCCCCAAATCCACAGAAGGCAGGGGTGTGGCAGCTGTTCCTCTTCCACCTTCCCTACCTGCCTGGATGGTGCTGGGGATACCCAGGAAACCTGGTTGAAAGGATTAGCAGAACGAATGCACAAGGAAGAGGCTGGACCCGGCCTTGAGGCCAAGCTGGAGCAGAGCCGGGAGGGGGTGGGGCAGAAGCCCCCAAGTGGTCATTAGCTCTGCCCAGAAAGAGCCTCCCAGGATGCTCCTTGCAGAAACAGCAGAGCCCCAAATGGACCAGGATGGTATGGGACAATGAGGGCCACGGAAACTGCCCCATGATGCCAAGTTCTCTTCTGGTTTTGAGCTATTTCTAGGAAGTAAAAGCCAAACCAAACTCTCAAACCGTATGAGAAGCCAAGTTACTAATAAAAGGCAGTGCTGAATGCTTTGATGTTGGCCTCTTTCATGCTGGAGGAACTGGCTAACAGAAAAATATGACCCAGGGCAGAGATGCGATTTTGCTTTTGAGACACTCGGGACTGTCCTGTTTAGTCAGCAAAACTCAGTTCTGTTTCGGAAGGAATCCTGGCTCCCTGGGCAGATGTGGCTGGTCATGCAGGCATGAGATGGGAAAACAAGTCCTGCTTACAGAGGCTAACAGTCAAGGTCAGGCAGAACAGGCTTAGCTACTGTCACCTTGGATCAACCACAGTCTTCACTCATAAGCATAACAGCTGTTAGAAGTGAAGTGATTTTTTCTTTCTACTGGTGAGATGAGGGATGTTATAGAAATATTCTCAGTCACTCTGGCCCTTGCATAAACACTACCTGGTGAGCCCAGCATGGCACTCTTCAGAATGGTGCCCTGGGTCTAAGATTCTGAAGCAGTCCTGGCATCAGCCTCTTCTTGAGGATTTCACCATAAGACCTGGTGAGAATGAGCTGATCCTGCCACAAGAGTGTCGCCGTGTCTGCTTCGAGGAATCATTCATGCAAAGCAGTGTTAGATGGACAGCTGGTGTTTCAATGAGCTTACAGAAACACTTGAGAGGCTATTTATGAGGCTGCTTGATAATAAATGCTTGCGTGTGTGGCAGGATTCAGCTGAGTCATGTTTTTCAGTAAGTCTTCTGATGAAGAGAAGCACCTAAATTTAATATAGTAAGATACAGCAATCTTTTTATGCTTGGTATACTTTTCTTTAGAAATCCTTCTACACCTAGAGATTATAAAGATATTTTCCTATTTTACCTTGTAAAATCTTTTATAACATTGCCTCTTACGTTCACTTTAATTTCCTTGGATATGATTTCCTGTGAGGTGTGAGGTAGTTATCTTTTTTGTTTTTTCCCATACAGACACCCATTTATTAAGGAATGATTTGAAAGGCTGTCTTTATCAGTATCCAAGTGTCCATGTATACATAGATCTGTTTCTGAATTCTTTATTTTGTTCCAAGGGTTTGTCTGTCCTTGTGCCAACATCATACTTTGTGAATTACTATGTTAAGAAAGTAGAAAGTGTCTTCCATTGCAATATACACCTGGTAGCTAGCTTTAGGCTATCTATAGCTCTCATCTGTCTCTACCTATTGGAGACCCCAATTTCTTTTCTTTTCGCTTTTTGAGTTGTAGTCTCATTCTGTTGCCCAGGCTGGAGGGCAGTAGCACTATCATGGCTCACTGCAGCCTTAACCTCCTCAGCTCAGCTGACCTGAGTAGCTGGGACTACAGGTGTGTGCACCACACCCAGCTGATATTTTTATTTTTTTGTAGAGACAACGTCTTGCTATGTTGCCTAGGCTGACCTTGAACTCCTGGGCTCAATCGATCCTCTTGCCTTGGCCTCCCAGAGTGCTGGGATTACAGGCGTGGGCTACCACGTCTGGCTGAGACCTCCAATTTCTACTAAAACGAACTGTGACAGATCAAATTGGCTTAAGTCAGTTCACAACGATGTCAGTAACAGACAGCCAGATGTTATGTAACAGCCCATGCAGTCTATAAAGGGGAGGATCATTTCATCTCCCTACAGGAGGGTAGCTCCCTCGGAGCTGAGCACAGGCAATCTGGCCAACACAAACTCCAAGTGTCTGCTATATTTCTTATGATTCGTTACTAGCAGGGGGTGGTGACTTCGACATGGCTCATGTAACATATGCAGTTTCTTCTCCGTGGTTAGTCCCCGTGGATTCATTCTCTCTATCCGAGCACCAAGTAGATGCAGGCCGCCACTGCTACCTTTTATCTCTCCCGGATTCTAAATTTCCTTTCTAAAATCAGAAGCCCAGAAGCTGTGGAAGCCCTGGGTGTGAAGAAAGCCTGACTCTGGAGAGAAATCAGGAGGGTTAGGGAGGAAGCAGAACAGGCTAACTTGGGCTAAGAGAGCAGCTTCTAGGGAAGGTACCACTAGGAACTTCCCAGCTGCACTGGGTGACCCCAAGCTTCATTCCAGTAGGGTCTGGACTGAGGAAGGTCATCTCCAGAATGAGAATTTAATGCTCTGGAGGTCTGGAAAGGGACAAAGAAGAGAAGAGCTGGACTTTCCTGAGACCTGGGAGGCAGCAGCAATATCCTTGAACCTGAATGGCTATTCGTGCCCCTAGCCCAGCCTTTTGTCAGTATACACTTAGGAGAGAGAGAGGAGTCTGTACTTATCTGCTTCTATGAAGGACATGCTTGAGCACTTCAGCCTCCTGCATTTCTACTTTCTTAGCAAGGTCCTAAGCATATGTGAGTGCCAAGGCATCAAAGGCCTGGGTCCAGCCCTCAAACCCTCCAATACTGTTATATCAAGTCACTTTGTGGGGTCTCCATTTCCTCATCTACAGAATGGGAATAATAAAAGCCGTTCCTCAAAGTTGTTGGAGGGATCACACGAGGTCACGTCTGGCAATGCTCCATCAGAAGTGGTTCGCTGCCCTTCCCTGACATCTCCTACCACGAGGGGGGTCACTTGTCCCCACACTGCCTCCTTTTGTTAAAAATGTTTAACAGGGCCAGGCGCAGTAGCTCAAGCCTGTAATCCCAGCATTTTGGGAGGCTGAGGTAAGAGGATTGCCTGAGCCCATGGGTTCGAGACCAGCCTGGGCAACTTGGCAAGAACTCATCTCTACAATAAATTTTAAAAATTGGCTGGGCATGGTAGTGCATACCTGTAGCTCCAGCTACTTGGAAGACTGAGGTGGAAGGATTGCCGGAGCCCAGCAGTTCGATGCTGGGGTGGCTGTGAGCGTGCCACTGCACTCCAGCCTTGGTGACAGAGTGAGACTCCAACTCAAAAACAAAAGCTTTAAACAGATTTATTGAAGTATAACTCACATGCCATAAGACTTACCTATGATAACTGCACAATTCAATGATATTTACTAAATTACAGAGTTTTGCCACCATCACGACAATCTAGTTTCAGAACTTTTCTATCACCTCAGACATGTCCCCCAAACTCACCTGGAGCCTACCTCCACCGGGCTCAGGCAACCACCAAGCTGCTTTCTGCCTCTAAATATCTGCCACACCTCCTAGAACTGGGGCCCTACAGTATGTGGTCTTTTGCATCTGGCTTAGCACCTTGTTTCTGAGATTCATCCAGCTTGTGGCGTTTACTAGGATTTCACTGCTTTTCGTGCCATGTGATATTCTACCGTACAGATACTATGCATTTTCTAAACCCATCCACCAGGTGAAGAACTTGTGGACTGCTTCCAGTTTTTGGCTATTACGAATGAATGTTGCTATGAACATTTACATCCAAGTCTTTGGGTAGACTAAATTTTCAGTTCTCTTGAGCATAAACCTGAGTGGTTCTATGATACGTTTAACCTCTGAAGAAACTACCAAACTGTTTTCCAAAGTGGCTTCCCATCTGATGTCCCCAGCAGAACAAGGGCTCCGATTACTCCACGGTCTCACCAACACTTGGTACTGTCTGTCTCCCTGATTATAAGCATGCTAGTGGCTCTATAGGTTCTTAATATGGGTTTATTTTGTAGTACCTTAATGACTAACGATGTTGAGCATCTTTTCCACTAGCTAGGCGTAGTGCTGGGAGCCTGCAGTCCCAGCTACTCAGTAGGCTGCAGTGGGAGGATTGTCTGAGTCCAGGAGGTTGCAGGGAGCCGTGATTGCGCCACTACATTCCAGCCTGGGTGGCAGAGTGAGACTCCAACTCAAAAGAAAAAAAAGAAGGTATTTCTTGGTTTCATTTTTTTAGAGGAAGTCTCATTCTGCCGCCCAGGCTGGAGTGCAGTGGTGTGATCATAACTTATTGTCATCTCGAACTCCTGGGCTCAAGGAATTCTTCCATCTTGGCCTCCCAAAGTGCTCGGATCACAGGACTGAGCCACCATGCCAGGCCTGCATTTCTTGCTATTCACACCCCTGTTCCATTAGAACTGCCGGTGATTTTGAGTTGGAGAAATGAATACTGAAGATAAGGGAAGCAAAAAAAGAAAAGTCAAAAACTTCTTTCCTGACCATAGTCTCATATAAAGGCAAGCCCCTAATTGTTTAAGTCATTCAAGGGATAGAAGGCAGCTGCACTATTCAAAAAGGGTTGGTTAAATTGCTTTGGGGATATTCATGTGTAATGGAATACTATGCAGCCATTAAGAGTAGGCTCAGATGATTTTTTAATTGCATGGGGGAAATTCTCACATCAGGACAAAAGAGAAAGAGCAACAACAACAAAAATCCACGTGCAGAATGATCACTATACCATCAAGAAATGAGCATACAGAAAAGGAGGGATGGAAATGTGCAAAACCCTTAGTAATTGTTTTCTGTGGGTTCAGAGATCATGAGTGATTTTTTTCCCCCTAGTTTCTTTTAACAATGCAAATTTTCCACCATGAGCATTTGTAGCCAGAAAAGGAAAACAAACACAGCACGCACAGAGAGGCTGGAGTTGGCAATTCTCAGCCTTACCTTACAGTACTCATCTATGGGTATCAAGCGCTTGACGGCTACGTCCCGGATGTGGCTTCGTCGGAAGAGGATCTTGCCTGTGGAAGACCAGACCACACACAGTGTCAGGGGGCAGTGACAGCCCTCAGTGCCTGGGGAGGGTGTAGAAGTGACCATCCCTGTGTAGGTCTGAGTGGTGCTGTCAAACCCCTGATAGAGAACCCCATGGATAAGAGCTTGGGGAACAGCCCAGGGAGCATGTTTTGGGGAGATGGGGAGCCTGGACACAACCTAGAGGAAAAGGGCTCCCACTTGACGACTAAGGTCAGCCTGAGGTTGCGAGATCCCGCCCAACCACAGGACCCTGACTAGGGGAGCACTAAGTGCATGCACAGGTGTTCCCTCTCCAAAGAGCCAGGCTCCCTTCCCCTTCCTCCTCTGCCTTCTTCTCTGTCTCGTGTTTCCCACATCTTCATTCTCAGGGATGTTCAACCTTTTGGCTTTCCCAGACTGCATCAAGTGAAGAGGAATTGTCTTGGGCCACTCATAAACTATACAGCACAGTCAGTGTATAGACCTAAGACTTTATTTATTTATTTTTTGAGTTGAAGTCTCACTCTGTCGCCCAGACTGGAGTGCAGTGGCATGCTCCCAGCTACCACAGCCTCGACCTGCTGGGTTCCGGAGATCCTTCTGCTTCAGTCTTCCAAGCAGCCGGAATTATAGGCATGTGCTACCACACCCAGCTAATTGGTCTCGACAAGTTGCCCAGCTGGGTCATGAACCCACGGGCTCAGACAATCCACTCGCCTCAGCCTCCCAAAGTGCTGGGATTACAGGCTGGCCACTGAGCCCGGCCTATTTTTAATTGTTTTTTTATTTAAAGTTTAGAAACACAAGAACAGTATAAAACCACTGGGAAATTTGACCTTGTTTCTGTAAAACTAATCTATCAATGTCTGGCTTACTGGAAGTGGTTGTAATTCTTGGTGAGCTCTCAAGGTGCTCATAAGAAATGTTTGTTCGAATTTTGTTCTTCGTGTGCTTCATAACTGAAAACAGCTGCTCACAAATGTATGCGCTGCCAAAAGGCAATGTCATGAATAAGGTGTGATTGTGAACTTCAGAAATGGAACTATGCATGGGGTCAAACACACACAAAATGCTAATAAACACATGATGCTAAAAGATTTTGTGGGGTCGCATGACCAGCTGTCCTGGGTTGCATGTGGTCCATGGCCATAGGTCGGAAAGGCCTGCCCATGCTTTCACACTCTGTGCCTTCCCTTCTGCCTGGACTCCTCCCCATCAACCTCTACCACATTTCCAGGACGGTCTTATGTCCCCAGATAAAAAGCTCCCATCTCTCTTGGATCATACACATCCATTACTAAATTTTTTTTTTTTTTTGAGTTGGAGTCTCACTCTGTCGCCCAGACTGGAGTGCAGTGGCTGCTTCCGGCCACCGCAGCCTCGACCTGCTGGGCTCCGGCGATCCTTCCACCTCAGCCTTCCAAGTAGCCGGAATTACAGGTCATGCGCTACCACGCCCGGTTGATTTTTTTGATTTATTGTAGAGATGAGGTCTCGCTGCCTAGGCGGGTCTCAAGCCCGCAGGCTCAGGCAATCCACTCACCTCAGCCTCCCAAAGGCACGGGAATATAGGCTGAGCCACCAAGCCTGGCTCCATTACTAATTTTTATAGGACTTTGTTTTTATTGGTCACACATGCTGCACAAGAGGGACCGACTGGGCCTCAGTTCATTCTGTGGCACTAGTGTTTGATAAACGTGTGAATGTGGTTTCTGCTGGCAAAGGTGACAAAACCCTCCAATTCCTTCCCCCATTAGTGTTTGTAACAGAAGAGTCCTGAGTCTTCCTGTTTCACCAAATGCTGAGAGTTTGCTGCTTGCCCCTGGATAGAATCATCATGGGGGCACTGGGCTACCGACCTCCTGTGTGACATGTGGGCAGAGAGCATGGATCACAGGAAAAGGCAGGTATACATATGATGCCACTGAAGATCTCCAGAAAGTTACAAGACACTGATGGGTAGTGGGCGAGGTTTGTTTAAAGAAAATCAATGGCCCCAAGAGTCTAAACAGGGATGCTCTCATGGGGAAACAGCAGCAAAGCACCTGCATCAGAGATGAAGACCACCTGGCTCACCGGGGAGAGAGTGCATGAGCTCCCAGAACCTCAGTCTTCTCATCTGCACAACGAGAGATGAGTAATCTCCATGACACACCCAGCACAGGGCTGGCCCTTAGAAGGAGCTCACAAAGGGGCAATGACTTATCTTCATCAGTCAGCAGTTTAGAAGACACTGCGTTACAGGCTGTCTTTAGGAACACTGTCTTTTCCTCAAACCCCACTGGCGGGCTAATTTGTCCCTGAAATTCAGCAGAGCCAGAGTCACTGCTCAGGCCCCACCCATGGGGCAGGGACCGCGTGGCCAGCGCCTCTCTGGTGCCCAGGGCAAAGTGTTTCTGTGCATCTCGGGAAGCTGGGCGAGCGGCCACCTTCCCAGGGTGGAAAGGGTGTCGGGAGGAGAGAGCAGCCCACAGTGGGAACGGCTTTGTTTTCCACCGTGGAGGAAGGCCAAACTGTAATTCCCACTTTTCAAGAGTGCCTCAGCCAAGTTGGCTTCCCCAGCTCCTGCTGGGGTGGAAACTGCAGGCCTTCCCACCCCCGCCTCTTGCTAGCGGGTCCCGCCTGTGTTCTGCTGACGCGGCAGTCTCAGAAAGCTGACCCCCGGAGAGCTCCCCTGCTCCCCTCCTCCAGAAGAAGTGAGGGGTGGGCTCACAAGGGGAGCACCAGGGTTCTGGGGTCCAACAGGGCCTCTCTAAGCTACAAGTGAGCGCCCTGAGCAGGGACAAAGGGGCCGAGTCCCCCCACAACAGCGTTTTCATGAATTCTTGGGCGGAGGACGATTACGTAACCAAGAAAGCCTTTAAGGGCCTGGGAGAGGGTCGGCTGGAGTTCTTCCCCAACTTGGGGAGTTTTTCCAGAGCTGGTTTTGCCTTTCAACTAGTGGAGAGCTGCAACTCACTGCTTTCCTTTCCTTTCTTGAAGAGAAACCTACATTGAAAGCCCAGTTTACCTTAAATATCCAGAATGGTCATTGAAGGATGACTCCAACATATGAAACCAAAAAACTCCAAAGGGTTGTTTCTACCTTTACCGAGAAGCTGCTAAGCGCCTGGAGTTGGGTCTTGTGAAGCAGGGGTCCCTGTCCTGTGTTTAACAGACGTGGAAACTGAGGCTGGGGGCAGGGGAAATGTGACCCGCTTGGGGTCTCAAGGGCTGTCTGACTCTGATACACATGCTCTGAGCATGGACTGTGGCTGCAGCCATGGGCACGCTTGGTTTCTCTGCAAGAAAGACATTTCCAGGATGGTTGTACTTTCCCAGGGAAGGAACTATGCTAGTTTTTTCTGGCAAAGGATTCTCTGGGTGGAGGGGGCCTGGCAAACACATGAACCTGGGCTACAATGACGGTCCCTGAAGAACCCACCGACATCCCAGACCGGGGGTGAGAGACGGGCTCTTGTGTGACCTGGGGACTCTCCCCTCATCTCGAGGCCTGTTCCCTCCTCTAAAAAGGAAAAAGATCTCAAGGGCCCCTTCCAGCTCTAAATACCTACACCTCAGGGTTTGCACTGTCTGTTGGCGGATTATCTGTACCTTAAAATAAAAACGGTAAGTGCTGGACAGCCCTAACTGCCAGGTGTTTACAGAATCCTCAAGTGCCATTATTACCTCTGATTTGCAAATGAAGAAATGAAGCACTGAAGTCACTTACCCCAGAAGACAGAGTTGGTGAGGGAGCATGGGATTGGAACCTAGGCTGGCTGACTCCAGGCATGAATTTTAGAGCTGGCCTCCCCTATGTTTGAATCTTATAGTTTCTCTGAGGTTCAGTGTTCTCATCTGTGAAATGGGCACAGTGCTGCCTATGCTAGAGGGTTGTTCTGTGGAGACAGCCTATAAATGGCAGCTAATATTATTTGAAGCAGTAACTCTGGTTTGGGGAACTCTCAGTGGGGTTATGATATATACATTGGCTTTCAGCCCCATTCCTGGTTCACAACCCCAAAGCCCTGATTACAGTCTTTGGTTACAATGTTGGGTGTGTCGGGTCTCAGGGGCAGGTCTCAGAAGCAGAATCTCTGATGTCCTCCTGCCCTAAGGCAGGACTCTGATCTGATGATAGGTCTTAAGACCCTCCCCAGGCCAGGTGTGGTGGCTCATGCCTGTAATCTCAGCACTGTGGGAGGCAGAGGCGAGAGGATTGCTGGAGCCTGGCCTGGGCAACTTGGCGAGACCTCGTCTCTACAATAAATAAAAAAAATTAGCTGGGTGTGGTGACATGTGCCTGTGGTTTCAGCTACTTGGAAGGCTGAAGACGGAAGGATCGCTGCAGCCCAGCAGGTCAAGGATACAGTGGTGGTGAGCATGCCACTGTACTCCAGTCTGGGCAACAGAGCGAGATTCTGACTCCAAAAAAAAAAAAAGAAAAAAAGTCCCTCCCCAGAAAGGGCCCCACCCTATACACTGGGTGGAGAGGAGGGATGACATGAAGCTTCCATAAAAACCCTCCCCAGAGAGAGTCCCACCCTATACACTGGGGGAGGGAAGGCTGATGTCATTAAGTTTCTTTAAAAACCCTCTGGGGAGAGGGCCCGCCCTATACACTGGGGGGAAGAGTGATGATGTCATAAAGCTTCCGTAAAAACCCAGGAAGACTGGGTTTGGGGAGCTTCCTAGCAGCCGAACATGTGGGGGTTCCTGGAAGGGGTCACCCCAGGAGGCCATGGAAGCCCCACCCCTTCCACCATCCTAAGTGTTTCCCTGAGCTCTGTGAGCTGCTCCTGCAACTTAATCGAAACCAAAGAGGGGGTCATGGGAACCTCAACTTGAAGCTGGTCAGAAGTTCTGGAAGTTGGGACTTGCGGCCGGTGTCTGGGAGGGGCTAGTCTTGTGGGACTGGGCCCTCACCCTGTGGGATCTGACACTGTCTCCGGGTAGACAGTGTTGGAATTGAATTGGAGGACACCCAGCTGGTGTCCTCTGCTTGGCGTGTGGGGAAAACCCCACATGTGGTCACAGAAGTCTCCCATGTTCATGATAACTGTGTTTGGGAGAGTCGTCCCTCAAGGACCCCCTTTTGGGTGCTGAAGACTTTTCACTACGCTTTTTAAGGAAGGGGGGGCACCGAATGCCTTGAGAACGGGGACTGGCCCTAACTGCCTTCAATCCTCCACAACAGCTGGCGCGGAGCCCGGCACTTTCTAGAATCGCTGCCCGAGGATGTCCTGCCCTACTCCCCAAGCCTGTGTATGTGATAAGCTGTGTTATCCCTCCCATGCCCCTTAACAGAGGGAGATTATCCTGGATTAGTCAGGTAATCATCATGGGAGCCTTTAAGAACAGACAGCTTTCTCCAATTGGTGGCAGAAGGGGGTATCAGAGGAGGGGCTTATGTGATGAGGAATGCAGGAAGCTTCTAGAAGCTGAGAGGGTCCCCGGCTAGCAGCCAGCAAGGAAATAGGATCCTGATTCTAAAGCTCCATGAACTGAATTCTGCCAGTGATCTGAGTGAGGCTGGAAGTACAGATGAGAGCTCCGCTCTCCTGGCACCTTGACTTTGGCCTTGAGGGATCAAAAACAGAGAACTCGTCGAGGCTGCCTGGACTCCTGACTCATGGAACTGGGAGATAACAGATGGGTGTCTTAAACTGTTAAAGTGGGGGCCATTTGTTATTCAAGAATAGAAAATTAATAATGCAGCTACAATGGTAGAACGCACTCACCACAAAAACATTCTAAGTTCTAATTATCCCCATTGTAGAGATGGGAGAAACTGAGGATTCTAGGGTGAAGGGTCTTCCCACGCTTACGCAACTAGTGAAGGGTGCAGCACCTGATTCCAAAGCCCACAGTCTTAGTCATTAACATCTACAAAGGGCTGAGGTGCTGGGGACTGTGTCCCTGATGGACGAGGACAAGCAGATTTACTGTCCTGAGATCTGGGAGACGCAGAGCCCCCAGAGCCCTGGTCTGAGAGCACACGTCTCACCCACCTGGCAGGAAGGGAATGATCCTCTGCTTGGGGTCCTTCTGTCCTCCTTCCATGGGAAACTTGTCCAGCATCTGCATCTAGATGGCAAAAGAAAACCAAACACAGAAAACCTCTCACAATACAATAAATGCATCTCTGACATTTTAAAGCAATTATGTGAAATATGTGATGGGATATGCAAAAAGTTCACTGCAGTCAGCTTTTCAGAAACCCAAGCTGGGCCAGATGCAGTGGCCCATGCCTGTAATCCCAGCACTCTGGAAGGCGGGGGTGAGAGAACTGCTTGAGCCTAGGTTTGAGACTAGGCTGGGCAACAAAGTGAGACCTCATCTCTACAAAAAATAAAAAAATTAGCCGTGCATGGAGGCGCATGCCTGTAATCCCAGCTACTCAGGAGGCTGAGGCAGAAGGATCACCTAGTCCAGGAGGTCAAAGCTGCTGTGAACCATGAATGTACTGCCGCACTCTAGCCTAGGTGACAGTTTAACTCCAACTCAAAGGAAAAAATAAAAAAGAAAGAAATGCAACTCAAACTGATGAAGAAGGCAATTCCACTTGGATCTAGAAACCTCATGAAAACAATTCTTGGCCGGGCTCAGTGGCTCAGCCTCTCATCCCAGAACTTTGGGAGGTCGAGGCAAGTGGACTGCCTGAGCCCAAAGGTTTAAGACCAGCCTGGGCAACCTGGCGACACCCCATCTCTACAATAAGTAAAAAAATTAGCCGGGCATGGTAGTGCGTGCCTGTAGACCCGGCTACTTGGAAGGTTGAGGTGGAAGGACCTCTGGAGCCCAGCAGGTGGATGCTGGGGTGGCTGTGAGTGTGCCACTGCACTTCAGCCTGGGCGACAAAGTGAGACTCCAACTAAAAAACAAAAACAAAAAAACAATTCTTTACACCCACAGCCACCAGATCTGTGAAAGTTCAGAGTTGGGGGAGACCCTTCTCATTTTCCTGGGGTCTCTGGCCTCAGGTCCTGATGTCTGAACAGTACCCTCAAAGCCACGGACAGTGGGTAATCCTGTTTCCTCAGAATTACCAGGTTAAGGGATGTGCCGCTGAGGCCCGATCAATCCGGTTCGACTTGTGCCTATGAAGCCATCATACTTCCCTGACCGTGAGGGATTCCCCAGGTTGGCTCGACAGACAGGTTTGTGTCTGGTTCTGTGCTGGATGGACAACCAAGGAAAGACTCACGGTCCTGAGAAGGGACTGGAAAGTGAGTGCATAACTATAAGGCGGTGTCAGGAGAGGAAGGTCTGGGCCACTGTGGGGTGGAAGGCGATGGGGAGGAGTCCCCCAGAGAAGACTCTTTCATTGTGCTCCAACATTTCAAGGACTCTTCAACATCTCCAACATTTCAAGGACTTAAAAGTCACAAGCATCTGCTGCTTACCTCCCCTGTCTGGTTCTGGGAAACTGACATAACGTTTTAGGGCTTCACCTTTACGTCCGCCATACGGATACCAGCTCGCGGTACTCCTTTATGGGTGGGAGCTGGGCCCAGGGAGTCATTAATGCTATCATCAAATATTTCTGGGCCGAGTGTGGTGGCTCACGCCTGTAATCCCGGCACTTTGGGAGGTTGAGGCGAAAGGACTGCTTAAACCCAGGAGTTAGAAACCAGCCTTGGCAACACAGAGAGAATCTGTATCTACAAAAATAATTTTAAAAAATTAGCCGGGTGGTGCATGACTGTAGTCTCAGCTACTTGGGAGGTTGAGGCAGGAGGATCTTCTGAGCCCAGGAGGTCGAATCCTGAGCCTGGAGAAGGGAAGAAATTTACCCAGGGGCCTGAAGCCAGGAGCGCAGCAGAGTCAGAGACCAAGGCCATGCTATCTCAGTCAGCTCATCACCTGCCTCTGAGATGCTATGGAGATGATTAAAAAGTCCAGGACTGCTTCTCCAGGCTGGAGCGCTGGCCTCTTCCATGGTTCTATGTGGTGTCCCTGGATGAGTCCCAACAGGGCTGGGCGCTCTGGAGGCTGCTGGGATGCACAGGCTTGCTCTAGAAGCTTCTAAGCCCACTTTTTTTCTTCTCTTTTTTCTTCTTGGTCTTCAGCTAGAAGTTTATCAATCTTTATCTTTCCAAAGAACCTGTGTTCAGTCTCATTGATTTTCTCTATTTTTCTGTTCTCAATTTATTATTTTCTTCATTTTGGTTGTGTTGGGTCTTCACTTTCTAGTTTCTTATTTTTCAAATTTCTAAAGTTTAATTTAATTTTTTTAATTGACAAGTAATCACTGTACATACTCTTGGAATACACAGTGATGCTTCAATACACACAATGTATACAGTGATCAGGTTGGGGTAATTGGCATACCCACTGCCACAGACATTTGTGGTTCTTTGTGCTGAGAACATTCAATATGCATCCAGCTATTTGAAACTACGTAACATGTTACTGTTAACTGCAGTCATCCTATGTGGTACAGAACACTAGAGTTTATTCCTCCTATCTGGTTGAAATTTTGTATCCTTTAACAAATCTCTCCCCACCTTCACAGTCTCCACTATTATGTTCTGCTTGTTACTTCCATGAGATCAACCTCTTTTAGGCTCCACCAGGTGTCTAACTCGCTGTGCCTGACTTGTTTCACTTAATGACCTCCAGTTCCATCCAGGTTGCTGGGTATGTCAGGATTTCATTCTTTTTCAGGGCTGAGGAGTACTCGAGCAGGTATACACATCACATCTTCTTTATCCTTTCATCTGCGGATGGATACCCAGGCTGATTCCACATCTTGGCTGTTGTGGGTAGATTGCAGTAAACACGGGTGTGATGTCTCCTGGACAGACTTCCATTCTTCTAGGTGAATGCCCTGATGGGGGACTGCCGGACCATACGGCATTTCCCTGCAGTTCTCTGAGGAACCTCTATACTGCTTTCCATAGCAGCTGCGCTAGCGTGCACGCCCACCAACACTGCAGAAGGGCTCCCTTTTCTCCGCATCCTCCCCAGCATTTTAAGCCTGTGATTTTAACTGTGGCTTCAAGTCATTGCTCTGTGCTGCATGGGGAGGTAGAAATGCTTAGTCCACCATCATCAGAGACTGGCGAGGCCACTGTGGAGCCTTGCTGGAAAAAGCAGGCTTCCTTTTCTGAATCCAAGAGCTCTTCAACGCCAGCACATAGTAGGCACTCAATAAAAGCGAGCTGAGGCTGGGCTTGGAGGCTCAGCCTGTAATCCCAGCACTTTGGGAGGCCGAGGCAAGAGGATTGCCTGAGCCCATGGGTTCGAGACCCGCCCGGGGAACTTGGCGAGACCTCGTCTCTACAATAAAGTCAAAAAAACGAGCCGAGCGTGGTAGTGTGCGCCTGTAGTTCCAGCTACTTGGAAGGTTGAGGTGGAAGGATCTCTGGAGCCCAGCAGGTTGAGGCTGCGGTGGCCGGGAGCGGCCACTGCACTCCAGTCTGGGTGACAGAGTGAGACTCCAACTCAAAAAAATAAAAAAATTAAAATAAAAGTGAGCTGAGCCAGATGTGGATGGTGGGGGAGGCTGTGTGTGTTGGGGGACAAGGGGCACGGGGAATGTTATAACTTCTGGTTCATTTTGCTGTGAAACTAAAACTTCTCCAAAAAAATAAAGTATATTAGTTAAAAAATAAACGTCCTGAACTAGTGCCTGTAGCTGAGTGATTTTTTGGGAGGCAGCTTTAGGAGATGTTTGCTGAGTAATTCTGATGAGTAACATTCATATTACTAATATTAAGTAATCACTAATGAGTGATCACTACCAACATTAGTGTGGCAGGAGACAGCTAGCAAGTCCTCTCACACACGAGTTCATCTGACCTTCACAGTAACCCTGTCAAGCAAATGCTACAGTACCAAGTCACAGATAAGGAAACGGCATAGAGAGGACAGTGCACTTTCCTGAGGACACACAGCTAAGTGGTGGTCCAGGAAGTCCAAGCATCCTTGTCGAAATTCTGTTCTCTCCCCACGGCCACTCTCTGAGATGGCTCAGAGCATCATGTGAATATGAAAACCAGCCTGAGATGAGGCAAATCTGACTTCTGCACATGTGAACAGCTTTCTTTCCCAAAGCAGAGAGCTTCATCAGTCACAGCTGCAGTGTTTTAGAGATTGATAGGTTTTGCCTAATGCTATCTTCTTTTTCCATTCTCAATTCTATTTGTTAAGACCATGCTGAAACAGCCTAAGAGGAAAAGCGTGTGTGCGTGTGTGTGTATGTGTGTGTGTGTGTGTGTGTGTGTGTGTGTGTGTTTTAAAGAATGCACTGGTGATCCATGTACCCCAACACGACCACGTCCATGCTCTTGGGCTCCTCCTGAGTCCCCGTCCTGAATCCTTTGTGTGGCCTCTACCGCCTGGTCACCCTTTGTCCTGACTTGCTTTTCTCCAGATAAGCACGGCCCAAAATGCTGACGTGTCTCCCTCAGTGATATTTATCTATTCGAGGCAGATCTGAGTTTAAAGGCTGCAAAGTCTAACCACAGATATTGTCCCTGGGGACCAGACAGCCTGGGGTTCAACCCTGCTGATTCCTCATGCCAGCTGTGTGTCCTTGGCCATATGCCTCTGTCACTGAGGCTGCCTGACCATCTGCAGGGTGAGGGTCACAGGCTGCTCTGCAGGGGGTTGTGAAAATGAACACCGCGTATAAACGCTCGTAGAACACAGCAGACGGTCAGCCAGGCATTCCCACCCCCTGCACTCATCACCCTCCTCTGAGATGCTATGGAGATGATTATTGATCATGTCTTTTTTTGTTTGTTTTTTTGAGTTGGAGTCTCACTCTGTTGCCCAGGCTGGAGTGCGGTGGCACGTGCATGGCTATCACAGCCTCAGCCTGCTGGGCTCAGGTGATCCTTCTGCCTCAGCTTTCCAAGTAGCTGCAACTATAGGCACATGTCACCATGCCTGGCTAATTTTTTTTTTTTTTAGATGAGGTCTCGCTAAGTTACCCAGGCTGGTTTTGAACCTGTGGGATCAGGCAGTCCTCTCACCTCGGCCTCCCAAAGTGCTAGGATTATAGGTGTGAGCCACCACACCTGGTCACCATGCTATTTTGAAAGCTATTTAAGGCCGGTACAACGGCTCACGCCTGTTATCCCAGCACTTTGGGAAGTCAAGGTAGGAGGACTGCTTAAGCCCAGGAGTTAGAGATCATCCTAGGCAACATAGCAAGACCTCGTCTCGACCAAAAAAGATTTTTAAAAAAAATCTGCCAGGCTTGGTGGCTCAGCCTGTAATCCCGCACTTTGGGAGGCTGAGGTGAGTGAATTGCCTGAGCCTGTGGGTTTGAGACCCGCCCAGGCAACTTTGCGAGACCGCATCTCTACAATAAGTCAAAAACTAGTCGGGCATGGTAGTGCGTGCCTGTAGTTCCAGCTACTTGGAAGGCTGAGGCGGAAGGATCGCCAGAACACAGCAGGTTGAGGCTGCGGTGGCCGGGAGCGGCCACTGCACTCCAGTCTGGGTGACAGAGTGAGACTCCAACTCAGAAAAAAAAAAAAAAAACAACCCAAAAAAACTCAGCTAGGTGTGGTGCTGTGTGTTTGAAGTCCCAGCTACTTGGGAGGCTTGGGGAGGATTGCTGTGGTGAGCTGTGATCGTGCCACTGCACTCCAGCCTGGGCGACAGAGTGAGATCCTGATTTAAAAAAAAAAAAAAGGAGAAAGAAAACCATTTGGGATAACTTTTAGTAGTCTGTGGGTTTGTGTGTTTTTAAATTGTGTTAAGTATACACAGCATTCAAGCTGCCATTTCGACCACATGTATGCGTGCAGTTCAGTGGCACCAAGCACCTTCACTGTTGTGCAACCAACCCCACCATCCAGCCTCAGAGCCCCCCATCACCCAGACCTGAAACTCTGCATGCAGGAAACAGGAACTACCCCCCATCCAGCCCCTGGCAACTACCACTCCACTTTCTATCTCTGTGAATGGGACTTCTCTGATGTCACCTAAGTGGACTGTACAGTATTTGTCCTTTTGTGAATAGCAAACTGTCCTCAGTTCATTCTGTATCACCAGAATTTCCTTCCGTTTAAAAGCTGAATCATATTCTATTGTGAGGCTATGTTTTAAGGTTGGCAAGAATCCCTCAGACTGTCCAGGTGCCTATGTGGCTGGGGCAGGGCTGTCCACTAGAACCTTCAGCAGTGATGGCGATGTTTTCTGTCTGTGTTGTCCAGTCTGGCAGCCACTAGCCCAAGTGGGTTCTGGATTTCAAAATCTTATTTAGCCGGGTTCGGTGGCTCAGCCTGTAATCCCACGCTTTGGGAGGCTGAGGTGAGTTAACTGCCTGAGCCTGCGGGTTCGAGACCTGCCCGGGCAAGTTGGCGAGACCTCATCTCTACAATAAATCAATAAAATTAGCCGCGTGGTAGCACATGCCTGTAGCTCCAGCTACTTGGAAGGCTGAGGCAGAAGGATTGCTGGAGCCCAGCAGGTCAAGGCTGTGGTGGCTGGGAGCGGCCACCGCACTCCAGTCTAGGCGACAGAGGGAGACTCCAACTCAAAAAAAATTTTTAAAAATAAAAATAAAATAAAATAAAACCTTATTTAATGGATTGAAATGCATATTTAAATGGCCTCATGTGACAGTGGCTACCGTACCAGTGTGGGGCTGGACCACAACATACCTCCTCTTTAAGCCACACCCAGTTGTATTTTGCTTTCTTCTTCTCGTGTCAGCATTACCTGCCATCAAGGAGACCATTTGAAGGATGAGGACTGAGTGCAGGAAGCTGGGAGGTCAGAGCCCTGTGAGGTCTTGCTGCAGGGCTGGTCGTGGTGTGTCCCGGGTGCCACAGGCTGCTTCTAGACAGAGAACTACCATGCTTGGCACCCTGAGGTCACGAAGGAGGTGCTTCTGGGGTCTCCAGGAGGGTCCCAGGCCCAGAGGTCTGCCCGGCTAGGTCCAGTCCTAGATGGCATCCCCGGTAACGAGAAAAGCCCCCAACCAGCTCCCCCCAGATGAGAGCAGACGTGGCACTCAGGGCGGGGAGCGCTGGAAACCAAGGAGGACGATGAGTCATTTTGGGGGTAGGAGGGAGAGGGAGTCACGTCAAGCTGCCACATCACAGGCCTCTGAGGCGTGAGAGAGAACACCCCATCAGCAGTTTTCAAGGCGCCACCTGTGGTGGAGGGAACGAGGGACGCGCCGTCCAAGGCAAACACTGCGGAAATGGGTGCGGGGCTGCATTGTGGTTTGTGTTAGCAGTGGCCATTGAGACTGGGCCTGGGAGGTGTATACTCCCTTCGTGTCAGAGAAGCCCCATGTCCCAGAGGGGCCAGAGCAGGAAATGGAGAAAGCTTGGGGGTGTTACATGCGGTTGCAGGCTGGCAGGAAGTCACGTGGTCTCCAGGGCAGGAGAGTTCGGGGCCCTAGAGCAGCAGGGCACCTGGGCCTACTCTGTTGCCTGTGGTTTGTGGTCTTTGGGCATTTCGTCCCCTCAACGAGCTGGTCTCAATGCCAGTGTGCCAGTTGTCCTGATGACAAGTCACACACTGGCTGCCACCAACCAGCTCACTTCTCTCCACACTTGCTGCTGCCCCCAAGTCTGGGGGTGCATTTTCTCGGGTTCAACCCTCTCATTAGTCTGTCCTTTCTTCTGCCCACCCTGTCCTCACTGGTATGTGGTTGGCACCTGGTAGGTATTTATGCAAAGAATGAATTAGTAGGTTGTGCATGGTGGCTCACGCCTGTAATCTCAGTACGGAAGATTAACTCGGAAGGCCAAGGCAGGAGGATCACTTGACGCAGGAGTTCAAAGTCGGCCTGGGCAACGTAGTGAGAACCTGTCTCCAGTTCAAAAAAAAAAAAAAAAAATGTGTGAACGAATTAATGAACAAGTGATTGAGAAAAACTGGCTAACTGATTTGGTCAGCCCTGTCTGGAAGAGGAGAAATGACGTTCCAGGCAGCAGCAACAGGGCCTCAGAGGTCCTGAGTTGAGTTTAGATGTGACTATCGCGGTAATCATGCCGCTTTTGACTTGAGAAATGAAGAGCTGTTAACTGTGTGGGAGGGGGCAACCCATGTTTCCCCAGCTACACACCACGCAGGGGGCACACCCCGATTTCAGGAGACAATGTCAGGGGTAAAAGCAAGTCTGAGGCTGTGGCACGGGCAGTCTCTGGATGAATACAGTTGGTGGCATCTCGGCCAGGTGCTGGCTAGGGTTTTGCTGGGGGCCTCTGGCCAGCGAGGCTGCCTAGGAGAGAGAGTTCTTCGGTTCTGCCACTCCTACATGGTCTCCAGAAACTACAAAAGAAAGCACTCCCTTCCCTTCAGTCTCCACAGAGGAGCATGGGGGCTTCTGAGCAGACAGTCCCAAAAGCGCATGGGGGGCTGTCATACTCCCAAGTTGGCAGAGGTGGGAGGACCAGGCTCTCAGGAAGGGACAGGCCAGTTCTGTCTCAGCTGAAACTGGAAGCAAGTGATTGTTTTTTTGCTGCATGACCTGGGACAATCTCTGGAGAGATGGAGAACAGATCAAAACGCCAGCTCCAGGTCAAGCACAGTGGCACACGACTATAGTTGTAGCACTTTAGGAAGCAGAAGCGGGAGGACTGCTTGAGTCCAGGAGTTCAAGGCCTGCCTGGGCAATATGGTGAGACCTTTTCTCTACCAAAAAAAAAAAAAAAAAAATCAAAAAATTAGCCAGGCATGGTGGTGCATGCTTGCAGTCCTAGCGACCTGGGAGGGTGAGGTAGGAAGATACCCTGAGCCCAGGAGGTCAAGGCTGCGGTAAGCCGTGATTGTGTCACTGCCCTCCAGTCTGGGCAACAGAGTAAAAACCTGACTCAACAGAAGGTGCGGTCTCTGCTCTGTGATTTGACATGTCTGGAACAGCTCAACCCCAAGCCTTCTGCCTGCAATCCTGCTGTCCAGTGCAGGAGAGGGGCTGGAAGGGCCATCCTGCATCCCTGAGGCATGGCTCCCCCAGCTCACGAGTGCTCCTCTTACAGATGTGGTTGGCACTCCTCCTGAGGGCTCTGGGTGGGCAGTGACTCCACCAACTCTGCGCCCACCTCTGTCAGAGTTCTGCAGGAAGCCCAGCTAGGGACTCCAGCTCTCTCCCACCCCACCCTCTGTGTGGAATGCCCTCCCCCAGTTGCTAGACAGGCAAATCCTTATCCATTTGCCAAGGGCTGCTCAGATGTCACCTCCTCCAGGAAGCAAGCCTTGCCTCAGCTTCCGGGTGAGGAGAGGGGTCCCTCTCTGAACACCTAGGTCTACCTGTATGTGGAAGGACACATATGTATTCCCTGACACTGAGGGCCTGAACGAAACAGAGATTCAGCAGGGTAACTTATGCCAGCCCAGGGTCCAGTTCAGTACATATTTGGTTATGTCTTCTGTGAGGGAAACCCTGGTTCCCATCATGGCCGTGACCCCTGGCCCAGGGGACACATGAGCCAGCGGGAAAACTCAGAGGGCAAAGGTTGCACAGCACAAAGCGGATCTTTGCCCGAAATCATTTGCAAAGCACTCCCGTTCTGCTCAGAACTGCCCTGGGGAGCACCGACTCTGCCTGCATCTTACAGGGAGGAGGCAGATGGGCCTTAACGAGGGGGCACCATGGCGGGACCTTCTGTGGCAAGTCTATCTCTGAACAGACAGGTTCAATGGCAATCCAGGACCTCCAAGAGGCGGGGAGGTGTAGTGGTTAGGCGCACAAGCGTCAGACCCAGCCACACCTGGGCTCAAATCCCAGTCTGCTGCTTTCTGGGCTTCAGTCTCCCCATCAGTGAAATGGACACAATACTGATCTCATGCCTGTGAGGATTAAGTGGACGGCACATAAGATGGGTGCCAGGCACATTCCAGTAATCAACTGCCGATACCACTACCACGTGGCACAACCAGGCCATGTCTCCACTAGGCGCTGCCCTCAGCTCTGGGGCATTCCAGTCATCCCCAGTGCCCCACTTGGATGCCATTTCCCTCTGCCATTTTCTGAAGGACTCTCCAGTCGAGGTCCAGGCTAGGACAGCTCAGAGAAACTAATGACCTGCCCAAGGCCACAGCTGGTAAGACAAAGGGAAGGACCTGACATCGGGTATCCTTCTTCCAAGCCCAGGGCTCTGTTCCATCCCTTGCACCCTTGGGTGAATGAAACGCATGACCAGATGCCAACTGGCTGGGCAGGTGTGACTACCTAGGACTGTCTAAGATAAGTGAGTCAGGAAATCAAGTGAGAAGGTGAACTCTCTTCAAAAAGACCTTCTTGCTGCTGATGGTGAGTTTCTCTTCCCATCACGGAGCCTGGCCATGCTCCAACCACCTGAGTGGCCTCCTGCAGGCTGCTTCCTCCGCCTGAATGTCCTGCCCCCACTAGAGTAGGCATTTATTGCTTCCTGTCATCTACAGGCGATTTCCCTGATATCCTCTGGGGAAACTACTACAGCTCTGTTAGTCTATATGCAGGGCACTGACTCTTTCAGTTTCTGAGCTGGGTCTGAATGGCCTGGTCATGTGACCCAAGATGAGCCAATGAGATTTCAGCTTCGACTGTGGGAGTGTCTTCTTTTCCCCTGAAGTCACTGTGCTGATCTGTGGAGCTGTGCCTGCCACCACGCTGGACACCACCCAGCCTGGACACAGAAAGCCAAGAAGTGGAGAAAGACAAGTCCTCACTGACACTGTGGCCCCCGGGTCCAGTCGCACCTGAAGCCAATCCCGTTAGACTTCTCAGTTACATTCAGTTAATCAATGTCCTCTTTGAATGATCCATTTTGACTAGGTTTCGGACATTTGCACCCAAGACAGCTCTGATGAAAGCAAGAGCTCATGGCCAGCAAGTGGTAGGAACTGGGTGATAGTCCAGCTCTGATTCCAGGATCCTAACCACTCTATTAACCGGCACCCTCTCTTCCCCTAGTTTTCACGCCAGTTCCCAGCAACAGCTACACCCAGCAATAATCCTAACAGCTGACATTTGCTCTATGCTCAGCAGCCCAGAAATGGCGCTCATATACATCATTGCTTTGTTAAAAAAAAAGAAAAGAAAGAAAAATTGAGGCTGGGTGTGGTGGCTCCTGCCTATAATCCCAGCACTTTGGGAGACCGAAGCAGGACTTGAGCCCAGCCTGGGCAACACAGTGAGACCTCATCTCTACAAAAAATCCAAAAATTAGCTGTGCATGGTGGCACACGGCTGTAGTCCCAGGTACCCAGGAGCAGATCACCTGAGTCTAAGAGGTTGAGGCGGTGGTGAGCACTGATCATGCCACTGCATTCCAGCATGGGCAACAGAGTGAGACCTCCAATCAAAAAAAAAAAATTGAGATTTGCCTTGCATACTAACAAAGCAGCCCTTTTAAAGTGTGTATTGTAGTCGGGTTCGGTGGCTCAGCCTGTAATCTCAGCACTTTGGGAGGCTGAGGCGAGTGGACTGTCTAAGCCCGCGGGTTTGAGGCCCACCCGGGCAACTTGGCAAGACCTTGTCTCTACAATAAATAAATAAAAATTAGCCAGGCGTGGGAGTGCACGCCTGTAGTTCCGGCTACTTGGAAGGCTGAGGCGGAAGGATCACCGCAGCCCAGCAGGTTGAGGCTGCGG
>NW_007245908.1:97193-104653 GCF_000164805.1 Carlito syrichta
CCAGCCTGGGCGACAGAGTGAGACTCCAACTCAAAAAAAAAAAAAGGTAAAAAAATAAAGTGCACATTGCAGTGTTGTTTTAGTATATCCACAAGGTATCCACAAGGCTATGCAACCATCCCACCTTGCTAACTTCCACTCCCAAAAGACACCCTGTGCCCTGAGAGGGTCTCCCCATCTCCTCCCCACAACCTCTGGCAACCACGAATCTGTTTTCTGTCACTATGGACCTGCCTCTTCTGGACACAGATCGTCCATTTTAACTCACAAGAACTTTGTGATTAGCCAGGTGTGGTAGGGTGTGCTTGGAGTTCGAGCTACTTGGAAGGCTGAGGCAGAAGGATCTCAGGAGCCCAGCAGGTGGAGGCTGCGGTGGCCAGGAGCGTGCCATTGCACTCCAGTTTGGGCGACAGAGTGAGACTCCAACCCAGGAAAAAAAAAAAAAAGAGCTTTGCGAAGCAGCTTCTAGAGAGATGAACACCAGACAGGAGAGTGGCTAAAAGTATGGACTCTGTGGTGCTTACCCAGCTTCAAATCCAAGTCACTGGCTGTGTGACCTCAGGCAAACGACTTAACCTCTCTCAGTCCACCTCAAGGATTAAAGAACTCATCACACCTAGCTGTTCAGCAGGATGGGGGCCACATTCAGGGATCCAGAAATGGCACCAATAAGGACACTCAGGCACAGAGGAGTTAAGGGGTATGCCCAAGGCCACACAGTTGGAGGGTGGCTGAGCCCCAGTCTTCCAGGGAGTCCTCTGCTTTTTCCATTACGCCACACTGGCCTGCACCGAGGCTCAGCCCTCCCCACATTCTGAGCCAAGTTACTTCTGAAAAAAAGGGGGGGGCGGTTCCAGGTTGCTTCCAGGATGAGCAGAACCTTCTGGAATTGCATGACCTTCTGCCCCAGCCGCCCAATGAGAACTCTTAAAGCTGGCCAGGGCCTAGGCTTCAGGCAACTTTGATAAGAGAGGGAAGCCAGGAATGGCCATGTATGTCCTAGCAAACCCCAGTTATTACCAATTATGCTGAGTGGGGAGAAAACCTTACTTTTAAGCTCTGGTAGAAAGAAACCAGTTGAATCAGAACAGGAGAGTGGAGGGAACACTGGCATTGGGCCAGGAAGACCTGTGACCAAACCCCAGCTCAGGCATTCTCAAAGGATCATGGGCTAAGAATCGTGTGTCATTCCAGCGAGACCTTGTCTCTACAAAAAAGTTAAAAGTTAGCCAGGCATGGTGGTGCATGCCTGTAGTCCCAATTACTTGGAAGGCTGAAGTGGGAGGATCTCCTGAGCCTAGGAGGTTGAGGCTGCAGTAGCCATGATCGTGACACTGCACACCAGCCTGGGTGACAAAATGAGACCCCAACTCAAAAAAAAAAGATCACATGCCACTGTCCCTTGCCTCTGCCTCTGCTGCTCCTTGGGGGTGTCAGGGCAAGCAAGAGGCTTCTGAAAGCAAAATCCAGGCAGCCCCCCTGTTCACACCCTCCTCGTCAGGCTAGCCACGTGCAAAAATGTCTACCCAACCCTCACTCTCTGAACTGCAGACCCGCTGTCATAAACCTGCATCAATCACTCGTGGATCTGAGTGAGGAATGAGCAAGCCCTTCTGTCTCGGTTGTTCTCAGCCAGGACTGTGCCTCCTGCTCCTGGCGCTGAAAGACGCTGGGCAGTCCCACTGCCCTCCTCCCCTGCTTTCTCGAGGTTAGGTCTTTATTCCTAGCCCCAGTGTTTGCTCCTGTCAAGTCTATTTTACACAGTACCTTCCCTTCTTTAACATACAGCTTCTTTGTTTACTTATGTTCCTCCATGTCTGAGCTGCTGTTTGATATTGTTGCATACTGAACACAAAAACTCACTAATGAGTTCATCACTTTGTAAACAATTAGGTAACTGGTGTTTCAATTGCTCTACATTATGCAGCGACTCTTGGCAGATGCTATAACGTGGGTGTTTGGGGAAACTGGGTAGGAGCACATGATCTCCCTCCCCTACAAAATAATGCAACACAGGCTTGGAAAATTCTCTATTCGACATTTTCAGGAACAGATTAGGTCTGCACAAAGGATGTTTGTGGTTAGTATCACTCAACCTTCTGAGAACACCGAGGCTAAGAGACAGGATGTGTGCAAAGGCCCATCATCTGGGCATATCCGATGGCCCAGAAATGTCTACTTGACCTCCGATCATGGCTGCTTGGGAATCTACCTCTCTGGGGTCTCAGTCAGGGGTGGAGCAGTGACCCAGAAAGCCCATTGGTCGGCACATTTCTCACTCATGTTGACTGGCATAGAGATGAGCCTATGACACACGACCATGTGTTTGCTGAGATTTTTGACTTTTACTCTTTGCTGCTGGGTGTGAGCCCAGAGCTGCTGTGGCCATTTTGCAACTATGTAGAATCCATGGAAATAGGAATTGGAATGAGAGGAAGAAGCAGGTCAGATGATGCCACAAAAAACCCTGGATGAAGCCATGCCCGAAGCCTGGAATGTTTCTTCTTCTGGGACATTCAGTTACACCAGCCAGAAATATGTCCCTGTTTACTTCAGTCAGCTTGGTCTCTGTCACTGGCAACGGAAACGCTGACTGACAGAGGAAAGGCAGACAGTCACTTCAGGCATCCCAGGAAGATAGTCGTCACTTCTGTCGCTTGAGAGGTGGCGCAGCCCCTTACCAGGAGGCAGGGAGCATCCATGTGACTAGAAAGGCAAACTCCCATGGACTCCCAAGACAGCATGTTCCAAGGAATTTGGGTATGTCCTATCAGGAGGAACCATACTTCTCATGGCTGCTGCGAGCTGCTTGCCTCTGGTGATGTCAACGTGAAACTACTGACCCACAAATTAGTTGTGCTACCTTAGCAGGGATGGACTTATACATAGCAGTCCATGTTTTGCATGGTTCCTGTGACTGGTGGTACACATGGTGTTCTTGTTTTGTTTGTTCATTCATTCATTCATTCATTCATTCATTCACCGAACACTGACTGGACACACACTGTAAGTTAGGCCTTGAATAAAACACTAAGGAGAGAGAGGAAGAGGAAGACATGGGTTGGGCATGATAGTTCATGCCTATAATCCCAGCACTTTGGGAGGGGCAAGGTGGGAGGATTGCTTGAGCCCAGGAGTTTGAGACCAGCCTAGGCAACACAGTGAGACCCTGACTTTCCAAAAAATTAAAAAAATTAGCCAGACATGGTGGTGCATGCCTACAGGTCCAGCTACTCAGGAGGCTGAGGTGGGAGGACTGCCCAGGCCCAGGAGGCTGATGCTGCAGTGAGCTGTGATTGTGCCACTGCACTCCAGCCTGGGCCACAGAGGGAGGCTCCAACTCAAAAAAAAAAAAAGAAAAAAAAGGTTCCTGCCCATGACAGTTACAGGTTGGAGAGGAGACCGCCAAGCAGACAACTTCAGAACTGTGGGGGACAGAACAGGTGGCCCTCGTTGGCCAGGGAGCAAAGTCAGACAAGCTTCCCAGAGGAGGAGTCACACGGGGTACAGGAGTTACCCAAGTCCTGAGTGGGTTAGGAAGGCACAGGTGTGTTCTCAGCGAGTAACAGGTACAAAGGCCTACAGGGAGGGAACAAGTGACAGAAGAGACTCAGGTCTGTCTTCAGGGCTAAGCAGCCCCAAAGTCCAGACCCACTCAAAAAAAAAAACAGCTCACCAGATCGCTCAGAGCTCAAGTTCAAAATCTGTACTCCAAAGTCACCCGGAAACTATTTCTAGATCGCTCTCCTTTCTGGGGCAGGCACCAAGTACACTTTCCCTTACTCGGGAAATAGTACACCTCAAAGCATAAAGCACAAAGCGCATCACTTATGAACCACAAGTCAAGGCCTCTAAAGTTGCAGGGGAACGTAAGCCCAATTAAACACTTTCCCTCCCTGCAGCACAGCAGAGACACCGCAACCTTACCTGGAGGTCGAAGAACTTGCTGTAGCGCCGGTAGATGGCCTCAGTGGAGCCGCTGGACCACGTGACCCGGATGATGTAGACCTGCAGGAAGCAGCAGGAGGTGGGAGTTAGCATCAGCGTGGCCTTCCCACCTCTCGGACCAAGAAAGACCTGGGTTTGAATCTCAGCTCTGCTAATAACCAGCCGGACATGTTGCTTGCTCCATGTCTCAGCTTCCTCAGCAAAATGGGTACAATAATCCCCAACTCCAGAGTTGTGCACAGGGGGATGCGTGGGCACCAGGTCAGCTCAGGAGAAGCTGCTATTTTCTGCACTGTAAGGAATTCTTGCTCCCCGCTCCATTCAGAGAGCCACGGGCTATTTTGCCAGTCACTCCTAAAATCTTGTCTTTTATCACAAGTCATGGGACCTGCAGTTCTTGGCCACATCTCCACAGCTGACCCGGCATGCCACTTCCACCACTGACGACAAGGGCCAAGTTATATTTTCCTTTTGAGTCTCAGTTTTTCCTTCTGTGAAATGGGTTAGCAGCATCTGCTTCTTCTACCTCCCAGAATCTTTTTTTGTTTGTTTGGCTAGTCAGAGTCTCACCCTGTTGCCCAGGCTGGAGTGCAGTGGCACGATCATGGCTCACTGCAGCCTCGACCTCCTGGACTCAGTTGATCCTTCTGCCTCAGCCTCCCAAGCAGCTGGGACTATAGGTATATCTCATCACGCCCAGCTAATTTGTGTATTTTTTTTTTTGTAGTGATGAGGTCTTGCTATGTTGCCCAGGTTAGTCTTGAACTCCCGGGCCCAAATGGTCCTCCTGCCTCAACTTTCCAAAGTGCTGAAATTACAGGTTTGAGCCACCACTCTCAGCCATGTGTGATGAAATTAAGGGCGAGGAACCATTTAATAAAGCACGGGGCTGTGTCCACAACCTCGTCACAAGTCACGGCACACACAGAAAACAATACATCGACAACAAATCAGGGCACACTGAGGTGGGCTGGAGGTCAGAGGCCTTCAGTGATCCCAGACAGGAGGTAGACACCTAAAGCAGAGGGATCAGCACACCTGTGACCCACTCCTGGACCGCAGAGACTGTCTGTTGCTACAGGGTAGTCATGACCATGAAACTACACGCACATGCAAACGCTCTTTGGAAACAGAGAAATGTCATACAAATAAGAGGGGCTCATTGTTGCCGGAGGCCATGGGGTTAACAGGCCGGGCCCCTGTCCCAGGAGTTGAGGTCCAGCAGCAGAGACAAGACATGCATAAATAAAGATGCCTGAAACGGGGCAGTGGCTGCCGGCGGTTTTTTTTTAAACCCAGAATCAGTTACCATCTCTTCCAACCAGAACACCTTGGGAACCTTTGTCCCTACCCTCAAGCTCATCCCTTTAGGTAGAGTTGGGCACATTCACCGCCCACTGTGATTGGCTGATGGGTGAACATGTGACCTGAGCTGGACCAATCAGAATCAGCAGGACTCAGCGTGGGACTTCTCTCTTGAGAAAGACTAGCCTTTCTGAGGTTGCTGGGCTCAGGACGGGGAGCTACCAGGAGCTATGTTATCATTACCTGGGAGGCACCTGCCTGAGAAAAAAAGCCATCATCTGTAGAGCCCTGATGGCACAGTCGGACCCTTATTGTTCAGCTCTGCTTGAAGCTAAATCTATTCTGGGACACCCAGTTTCCTGGGCCAATAATCATGTCTTGGTCACACCTGCTCTCTTGAATTATTTTTGCAGCCATCTTAAGCTAGGTTTCCCTCACATGTAATCCAATCCTGACTGGTACAGGAAGCAGGGCAGGAAAGAGATGTCTGAAGCTTGGAGACACCATGGTGTACCTGGATGGACTCGGAGGATTTAGACAGTGGGAGAGCAAGGAGAGACTGCTGGTGGAGGAGGATGAGGGAGAACAAAGACCAGCTTGGGGTAGGGGAACTGTGCTGGGCAGGGGTTTCTAGAGTGGTTTTTAGCTAGAGTCTCTTTTCAAATGAGTTCTTATGAGGATGCTCACATTCCAAACAGAAGAAGGTAGAGCAGCTTCAGGGACTGAAGCCAGAGCCCAGCATGAACATCGTGGACTTACAGGAGAAGTTTCTCCAGGGGAGAAGAGATGGAAAATGGAAAGATAAATCAGGACAGGAAGGGAGAAGGCCTTGAATATTGAGCTAAGGAACTCATCAGTCATGACCTCTTCAAAGCCAAAGAAGTGTGGCAGAAAGGAAGGGACTTGGACTCCAGACTCAGGAAGCTCTAGGCGCACATGATTTCCTAGCTCCTGGAGCCTCAGCTTTCTTATCTGTAAAATGGGCTCATCCAGCCCACCTCACAGTTGTGACCATGATGAGGGAAAGCTCCTTGCCAGGTCAAGAGGGAACAGTCAGAAATCTGAGGCTTCGTGCCACCTGCCCAATGCCTACCCCATCCCTGCGCATAAGAACAGGCTATTGTGAAGCCAAGGACTTGGGTGTCCTGGCCCATCCTGTCCCTTGTGCTCCCTTGTCCTCAGATAACTCTTGGAGCAAGAGAACAGACCAGGGCATCCTTTAGGAGAATAGGGTCAAGCATCATCTCAGAACGGTGACTTTCCCATGGGAAGAAACTCGTGTCTCCAAACCACCTGAACAGGCATGGTACATTGGATTTAGAAAGGAGACCTCAAATCACTTCTGCAGTTGTCAACCCTGTTTCATCGACTCCAGCAGGGAGATTCTGAATGGTTCCCAGTTGTTCACGCAACAACGTCTACTAAGCACCTCTTGTGTGCCAGGCCCTCAGCTAGGTGCTGGGATATGTTAGGGAGGAAAGCAGCCCCTGCCCTTGTTGAGTGGGAAGATAGCCAAGAAGCCAGCAAGTAGGCAAAGAAGGATGAATGACCAGAGGTGGTGGGGGGGTGTCTCCCAGGTCTGGCTGGGTCCTGGTCACAGCGATGGTTCAGGGATGATGACATCATGGAAGAGACCCCATTCTAGGGCTTTTGGTGGCCCTAGACCCTCTGCTGAAGGGGGTGGCTGCTTGGGAGAAGAAAGGAGTCTTAGAATGGAAGGTCTATCTAAGGAGGCAACCCCTGAACCAAGACCTGAAGGGTGAGGTGCAGGTGGAGCCAGAGCTGAGGAAAGGGTGTTTCAGACAAAGAGAAAAGTAGGAACAGAGGTGTGGAGGCTGGACAATGCTTGGCTTGTGTAGGGAACGGGAGATGTCATGGCAGGACAGAGTGGCAGGAGGTGGGGAGGAACAGGCTAGGAAGGAGGAGGCTTGGGGAGAGGGGACTGGGGAAAGATATCAAAATATGGCTCTATAGTAAAATTACTTATAGCAGAATTAAAATGGAGCATACACCTCTTGCTTCAGGGTATTAACTATGCAAGATCAGGAAGAAAGTTTCCTTTCCAACTGCTTTCAATTTAATATTGATTCCAAATCATTTATGATTTCAACTTTTAAGTATTCCTCGTTCCATTTTAGAGTCCAAATTAAATGATACTCTTATCCAAAAAAATCTTATGCCATTTATTTTCAGACACACTCTTTTTT
>NW_007245908.1:104673-132679 GCF_000164805.1 Carlito syrichta
AGGAACAGGCTAGGAAGGAGGAGGCTTGGGGAGAGGGGACTGGGGGAGGCTTACGACGAGGGGCTTGTGGGCCGCACAGCGGAGTCTGAATTTTATTCTATGGAAGTTTTCAGGGCTGGGGTAGGAGTCGTGTGACATGATCCAGGTTACTTGTTTAAAAATATCCATGCACGCATATATATCCCTCCAGCTGCTGTGTGGAAACATTTGAAGAGGGACAGGACCTCCAGTAAGGAGACTTTTGCACCACTGACAGGAAGTCCAAGCTGAGAGGGACCACAGAAGGCAGCTAATCTAATGGCTTCCTCTTCCAGGTAAACTGAGGCCCAGAAAAAAAAATACTGCACCCAAGGTCTCTGTCCCTGAGGATGTTCATGAAAAGTTCAGATGACTGTCAAGGACTTTGCCAATGCAGATTTAAAAACAAGAAAGAAAAAAAAAAAAGAATGAGCATCAAATTTTTTTTCATAAAACCAACAAAAAGCATATTCCCATAAATGGAAAAAAAAATCCGCTTACACAATTCTTGCTTGACCTCTTGTTTACAATTGTTAAAGGTCTGTACGTTCAGTACAAGGAATCTGCACAAGCCTAATTGGCTTATTGGAATCAACCTCTGAGCACAACTTGATGTCTGCATTTTTAGGCACAGATCTAATTCTTTTAATGAGAACTGTCCTAGCACGGGGCTCTGTCGTGTCCTGACTTTGGAGGCTGGTGAGAGAGCACGTGCCTCAGGTCCCAGAGCCAGTTCTGTTGCTGCTGAGATGTAAGAGGCCCTCATCTCCCTGGCCATGGTGCCCTTCTCTCTAAAACGGGGACAGCTGTCTCCCTTGAGAACCAGCCGCAGCAGCTCACGGTCACGAGACTGTCCAGTGCCTGGCGCACCTTAGGAGTACACCTTAGAATGTTCTTGCTGACCCGGTACCCCATCCCCTCTTTTGTTACAGGACCACGAATTCCCCTTAGAGAATTGCCTCTTTCCCTCCCCTCATCTTTGTGATGGGATGGGTGTATCTCCCGTGCCTGGCCAGCCACAGCACTGCCTGACCCTCACCACACAATAGTTCAGGGATGACGACACCACAGAGGATACCCGGTTCTAGAGCTCTGGTGGCACATGCCATCAGGGAAGAGACTCTTTTGCCCCTGGCACTGGCTGGCTGTGAGGAGAAGTTCACGCCACAAGTTTCACATAGAGGATGCCTGTCACACTGGGGACAGCAGAGCCAGAGGGAGCAGAGCTAAGGCCCTGCGGCAGCATCTGAACCCCCAGGTCTAGCCCAAGTCCTCAGCATTTCTCTGACACGAGAGCCAAAACAGTCCCTTTCTTGTTTAAACCAGTTTGAGCTAGTTTTGGCTACTTGCGACCAAAGCAATCCTAACACACTAGCCCTTGTTGTTGTTTTTTTTTCATTTTGTTTTTAGAGCCAGAGTCTCACTCTGTCACCCAGGCTGGAATGCAGCGGCACAATCACGGCTCACAGCAGCCTTGACCTCCTGGACTCAGATGATCCTCCTGCTCAGCCTCCCGAGCAATTGGGACCACAGGTGTGCGCCACCATGCCTGGATCATTTTTAAATTTTTTGTAGAGATAGGGTCTCGCTATGTTGCCCAAGCTGGTCTCCAACTCCTGGGATCAAGTGATCCTCCCCTGCCTCTGCCTCTCAAAGTGCTGGGATCATGGGCGTAAGCCACTGCACCTGGATAGCCCTTGTTTTTGGTTTTTTTTAACATTCCAAACAGAGGTATACTCAGTGGTTTGGCATTCATGAATAAAATGCAGGCTTCCTCATAGCAGCATTGTTCACAATGACCAAAAAGAAAATGTAGTTTACACACACAATGGGACTTTATTCAGCTTTAAGTAGAAAGGAAATCTTGATGCTATGACATGGATGAAACTTGAGGACAATATGCTATGTGAAATCAGCCAGTCACAAAAGGACAAACACTGCCTGATTGTGTGAGGTCCCTAGAGCAGTCAAATTCATAGAGACAGAAAGCAGAATGGCTGCCAGGGAGGGGGACGGGTTGCTGCCGTTTGATGGGAACGGCGTTTCAGCTCAGGGAGACGACAGATGTTCTGGAGATGGGTGGGGTGATGGTTGCACAACAGTGGGAATATACTTAATGACCCTGAACTGTACCCCCAAAAGTGGGCGAGAGGGTCAACTTTATGTATGCATATGTTACTATGATGTAAAATATATATCTGGCCAGGCTCAGTGGCTCAGCCTATAACCAGAGCACTTTGGGAGGCCGAAGCGAATTGATTGCCTGAGCCCACGGGTTCGAGACCCACCCGGGCAACTTGGTGAGACCTCGTCTCTACAATAAATCAAAAATTAGCCGGGCGTGGTAGCATGCTTCTGTAGTTCTGGCTACTTGGAAGGCTGAGGCAGCAGGATCACCAGAGCCCAGCAGGTCGAGGCTGCGGTGGTCAGAAATATGCCACTGTACTCCAGTCTGGGCGACAGAGTGAGACTCTAACTCAAAAAAAGTTTTTGGTCTTGTCAATTTGGACGCCTTTTAGTGCTTCTGCCATTTTTTGTTTCACCTCTTCCACACCCATAAAATATTTCCCTTTGAAGACTTTTTTTTACCCGGGAAACAAAGATAAAAGTCAGTAGGAGCAGGTTTGGGTAAATAGGAGGGTGGGGCACTGGGGTCATGCTGTTTTTGGTCAAAAACTGCTGAACACTCAGTGTGGTGTGGGCCGGTATGCTCATGGACCACTCGTCATGAGACAGGCAAACCCACTGAAAGAATCTCAAAAAAATCCAAAAATCCCTAAAGCTGAACCCAGCCTCTCACAACAACACTAGCTGGTACACTGAAGCCAGTGGGTTTCCTAGTGGGGGAAGCCCGTATTACAAGGGGCCCATCCTCCAAACAACAATTCCATTTTGTGGCGGGGCTCCCCTTGGATGTTCAGAACATATTTTTAAAAGTCTCAAACTCCAACAGTAAGGAAACAACCAACCCAATTACAAGATGGTCCAGAGACTAGAACCGACACTTTATCAAAGCGGGCACATAGCTGGCAAGGAGGTCCATGGAAAGGGGGCTATCGCCATTAGCCAGTAGAGAAAAGCAGCATACAGTGGTGATGAATGAGATGCCACCATTCCTCTATCAGAATGGAAGTGCTGATGAAGACATGTGACAACTGGACTCTCATATGCTGTTGGTGGGAAAGCAAGACGCCACAACGACTCTGGGAAGACTCTCAGTGGATACTGGACCATGGGCTCAAAGACTGTTGGAGACAGGATGGTCACGTGGTGTCAAAGTAGGGCCTCACGATTACTTTCCTGGCAAAGGGGAAAATATGTAAGCGGGTACAACTGCAATCAGGTGACCAAACCTAGCATCAGTGATACAGGGACAGTCAGACATGGTGTGGTCCTCGAGATGATGCTATATGAAGCAGACAAAATCTGTTGGTATTGTCAAAAATGTGTAACTTGATCTCAAACTTATGATCCCAAGTTCCAATTTATGAGAAACATAGGAGGCAGAGCAACAAGGTAAATGACACTATAAGGTGGCAATCAGACAAACCCAGAATGTGGGGTGTTCTGCAAACCAACTAACAGGGCACAGCTCAAATGCTACTTCCTCCAAGAAGCCCTCCCGACTGCTCCCTCCCCACCAATATGAGGTTAGGTCTCCCTGCTTTATGTCTCATTAGCACCTGTACTTCCCATTGCAAAGTCAATGACACTTTACTGCAATTGCCTAAGTGTCTGCTTTCCCACTAGGTTCTAAGAGCAGGGACCTGGCCTGTCTTGGTCACTGACTGCTGTAGGCCTGGTATGGAACACCAAGGGAAATCTACACTTCATGATGTGAGACACCATGTCAGACCCCTCACGGACAGGAGCCTGAGGTCTGCGGAAGGAACCCCAGCCACATCACTGAGGTCATTCCGCCCCTTGCTTGTCCTCTCTGCCCCTGCTCTGCGTCACCACAATCTGTAAACACTGCTCCCCGTCCCTGGGAGCAGCGAGTTTTGGGCAGCAGCTGGGACTCCCTCTGTTTCAGGAACAGGGAAGCACAGAGACCACAACTGGGGTTCTGAGCATCAAGGAAGGTTTCCCCTGCTCCCAAGCAGGAGGCCTGGAGCAGAACGACCCACCACCCCAATCTCTTCTCACACAGCCTCGGCAGCAGGGCCAGTGGGTTCCGACCACATCCAGACTCCCAACCCCACTGCAAACCCCGATTCACCAGGGCCGGAAGCACTGGGTTTCTTCACTTCCCCTAAGTTAGCCAGGAGACCAGCTGGTGGGGAGGGGAGGACAGGAGGCCGTGGGGTACGGTGGGCTGAGCCATAGCCGGTGTGCTGGTGGGCGGAGGTTGGAACCTGGCCTTCCCCAAATCCCCAGGAGCCAGCAGGCCAGGCTAATGTTTCTGACTCTTTCCTAGCGAGGGACGGAGGCCCAGAAGTACGGTGTGCCTAAGGTCACCCGGCCACCAACTGCAGTGCGAGGTCTCAAGCCCAGGTCATCTCTAATCCTGCCGGCCTTGCCCCACCGGGGAATCAGGCCCCGCCCCGGCAGCTTGGCCACAGCGGAGCTCATCGTCCTAACGGTACTGAGTGGACAGCACATCCTGCTCCTCTCGTTGTTCTGGGAGCTTGTGGGTTTCAGTGGTCACAATGGCCCAGATCCACAGCCTGCTTCCTTCTCAACTAGTTTCATGGTCTTGGGAAGGTTGCTTAACCTTTGTGATTCAGTTTCCCCATCTGTAAAGAATGGGGATCCCAATACTAACAACCTCAAGTTGGGGTGAGGATTAAATGAGAACATGCACAGGAAGTGCTCTGCTCGGTGCCTGGATATGGCAAATGCTCAGTAAAGGGAAGTCGTATCACCATCACCGCTGTGACCATGACCATGACCATCATCATCAACACTACGAGCACAGGGACACAAAGGCAAGGAGACCACGTCCCTGCTCACCCTCCCTACCAATGGACTTCCCACAGGTCATCCCACCTCTCTCCATTCCAACCCTGGGGTTCTGCCTTCACTGGTTCTCCCTGTTCTCCGGGTCCCATGAGGGCACAGAGGGACCGTCTCTCCTTGGTCCTGCAACACAGGCACACATCACCTGAGCCGGGGCTCTGCCCCCACTCCAAGGCCCTGACCCACCCCCACTCTGACTCCTAGGTCTCAGTGGAAGAGAGCCGTGTGTGTGGCCCAAATGCCAACTGCCACACTGGCGAGTCTGCTTCGCCAGCCCTGGTGTCTCCTCCTCCACTCAGGGTTGTGAATTGCCCCAGGGAGCCCCCACTGAGAGGCAAGGAACACGGTCTGCTCCTAGGTGGTATAACAGTGGTAGGTGTGTTGCCTGGGCCGCTGGGACCCTCTTCCTCTGCAGGGCCCTCTTCCTCTGTCCCAGGGCCCCCAGAAGCCACTTTTCTTAAACTTGGGCCACTATTAAAAGAAAGGAACAAAAACCCCTCCCTGGATGGGCATGTCCATGGATATCCCACTTGAGAGATACCACCTGTCTCACCTGACTCCATGGCCACAGCAGATTGGTCTGTGGATATGGTCACCTGACCCAAGCCTGGCCAAGTCAGGTCCTTTCTTTCTCAGGACTCTGGAATTAGACCTGAACATGCCAGACCATCCACGGGAAGGGCTGCAGCCTGAGCCAGCCCTGCAGGCTGTAAGGACGTTTGGTCTGCAGAGAGGGACAAGAAAGGGACAGGTGCAAGGAGGAGAGAGATGGGAGGCTTGTGTGGCTTCAGCCAGCACTCCAGTTCCTGCTTCCCCAGCTGCTCGAGGCTTCTATGACGCATTACAGGACCTGGGTCTTCCAGTTAATTCCCCCTCCTTTTTTCTTTGAGTTGGAGTCTCACTCTGTTGCCCAGATTGGAGGGCAGTGGCCACTCCCAGCCACCGCAGCCTCAACCTGCTGGGCTCCGGCGATCCTTCCGCCTCAGCCTTCCAAGTAGCCGGAACTACAGGTGTGCGCTACCACGCCCAGCTGATTTTTTGATTTATTGTAGAGATGAGGTCTCACCAAGTTGCCCAAGCGGGTCTCGAACCCGCGGGCTCAGACAATCCACTCACCTCAGCCTCCCAAAGGCACGGGATTATAGGCTGAGCCACCAAGCCCGGCTTTTAATTTCCCTTTTGGCATGACTAGGATTTCTGTGCAACCAAAATAATCCCATGAAATATAGGGGGGAAGTTCAGGCATTCTCTTAGGTTAAAAGAACAAGCTGAAACAATGTAATCTCAACCTGAAACAATTATATAATTATACTGTATATAAACGCACATGTGTGCATACACACATACACAGTTGGTTCTCACTGCTTGCGGTAGTTATGTTCTATCAAGTCGCTGAGAATACTGGTTTAGCAAGTAGTTAATCACTGCTCCTAGGAGAAATACAGGGTCAGGGGCCTTCTAGTCTCTGTTCATATTCTTTCTTTTTTTTTCTTTTGAGGGGGGACAGGGTCTCACTCTGTTGCCCAGGGATAGTGATGCTGGTCTTTCCTACTTCACAGGCTATTTTGCAAAGCTTGAACGAGATTTTATATACATATATATATATATATATATATATATATATCTTTTTTCCTTTTTTGAATCGGAGCCTCTGTTGCCCAGGCTGGAGTGCAGTAGTACGATCATGGCTACCACAGCCTTGACCCGCTGGGCTCAGGCAATCCTTCCACCTTAGCCTTCCAAGTAGCTTGAACTACAGGTGTGTGCCACCACACTCGGCTAATTTTTTGTAGAGAAAAGGTCTTGCCAAGTTGCCCAGGCAGGTCTCGAACCCCTGGGCCCAGGTAATCCTCTTGCCTCTGCCTCCCAAAGTGACAAGATTCTTTAAAGCTCTGGAAATGGAATACACGTTGGTTAGAATGCATGCTCATGGCTAGCCTTGAGGGAAAGCGTTCACTGAACATGGTCCAAACCTTCACCCCCACCTCGTTCAAAAGGCCCAACCACAGCATAATAGGGAGGGGACTCCCAGTGCCGGAAGGACCCCCACCATTTGGGCATGTGGGCCCCATTCCAAGCATCAACAGCCAAGGGGTCAGTTCTTCCATGAATAAAGCCCTGACGTTCCACAGCAGAGTAGGGTGACTATAGCTAGCAACAATGTACTGTATATTTCAAAATAGCTAAAAGAGAGAACTTGAAATGTCTCCAACACATAGAAATGACAAATACTTGAGGAACTGGATACCCTCAATACCTGACTTGACCATTACACATTCTATCCATGTACGAAATATCATACTTACCCCATAAATATACAAGTATTATGTATCGACTTATAAAAAAGATTAAAGCCAGAATCAAGTTTAGAGGCCCTGGAAAAACAATAGGACTGCACCACAGATGGGCCAAGGTGCCTCTGCCAGGCCCCGGCACCCCTGGGCTGGCTGACGTCCTCCTCCCTGCTGACCCACTGGCCGAGATCCCCACACACGGCTGCAGCTCCTGGAAAGGCCCCAGAATCCCGTCCACACACCGTCCCCTGGGCGGGATGATGGGAAACAGCTGCCGCCCTGCCCGGGAGCACGGCCATCTCACAGGTTGCCATCATGTGAACTAAAAACCATAAGGTGCTTCTATCCAGCTAATATGATCTCTGAGGCACTGGGGAAAGTCCTCCCATCCCACTTGGCTCTGCAAAGCTATCTGGTGCAGTTTCCATGGCTGGCAAAGAACCCGGCAGAAATTCCCAGCTGAAATTAATTAGGGGGTGGGGCTGCTGCACTGGTCACATGACAGACATTATATTTTGATCCCAGTGGATGCCGGGGCATGAGGTTTGATTTTTTTTTTTTTACACCCTCTCCAACCCTTGTTGATCTCCTTTCTTAAAGAAGGAACAGACGACTTTAGAACAGGTAACACTGGCCAGGAGGAACTTAACACATGGATTTGCTTTTTCCTTTGAATTTTGTTTCCTTCTGTTTCTAGCAAGTGCTATTACTGTTCCCCTCCCCATTCACCGTAGACAGTTAAAGTCTTCCTTTAAAAGTAAGTAAAAAAATGAGTCAGTTTGAAGAAGAATACTAAATTAATATATAGCACAGGGAGTTGGTGGAGATGTCAAAAATCGTGATGGTGCTAGTGGGACTGAGAAAGAGGACAGTTCCGTTTTCGTGGAATTCCTCGCCATTCTCACTGTAGCTGGAGTTTTGTTGTTTGTAGACCAACAGGCTTCTAGAACCTCTCTGAAGTCAGAGCCCTCTCCTGGGTTCTGTACACGCTGGCAGGTGGCCTGGAATGACTTGGGTAACTGAAGGAAACATCTCAAGAGAGGACCCAAGCCATCCGGGGCTGCTCCCCTGCAGGGCTGTGAGATATGAGCTTCAGTAAAAACAGCTCTGTGATCCATTAGCAATACCTGCCAGGGGTAGGCAGCGGCGGGGGCTAGGGAGATGTGTGCTACATACCTGGAGATCTGGGTCTAGATCAACCTCCCCATATTACAGATGCAGATGGGGAGGGGCAGAGAGTGACCTGCGTAGGGCTACCCTCTTGGCTGTGGACTCGTTCCACTTCCATGACTGTGTCTGAATTTCCTTGTAAGTCCTCTGTGCCTCTCTGAGCCTCCTGCACAATGCCATGCCCAGAGAACTTTAACCTGGAAAGCACTTGGGAGTGACTCAGATCAGCAGTGAATCTGGCCTCCAGGAAGCCTCAGGATCCCGGAGAGGCCCTGCGTGTGGGTCTCCACACGGTCCACCCTGGTTTCCGTAACATGGTGCCTCTTTTAGCTCTTCTATATAGGTGCAGGGTGTAACCCAGCAGCCTGCAGACAAACTGCCAGATGCTGTGGACCTGCGTTGCCACCAGACAACCATCAGCAGAGCCTTCAGACAGGACCTGGCCTCCATCAGCAGCCATGGCCCTGCTCTGCCCGCCTCAGGCAGAGAGCAGAGGGTTCGGGTTCCAAGCCTTTAAAATATTTGAAAACCTGCCTCTAGACCATTCCTTATTTGGTTTTGTACTGAGTCAGGGTCTCACTATGAGACCAGGCTGGTCTTGAACATTTAGCCTCAAGAGGTCCTCCCGCCTCAGCCTTCCAAGGTGCTGGGATTACAGGCATGAGCCACTGTGCTTGACCACATCCCTTATTTGTACAGGTCAGAGAGGGAAAGGTCTTGCCCAGGGCCACACAGCCAGTAGGGAGGAGAGTGGGAACCAGAAGTCAGGGCTCTCCCTGGGAGGTGCTGAGGACTTGGCTGCCTGCTCCAGAATGCTGTTTCTCATACCTAAGAAACAGTGGAGCCCTTTTCAGATGAAGGGAGAAAACTGCTGTCTCTCATGCAGTGCACCAAGGGCCTACGGCTCTTGTTCACATTCAGTGTCTGCAGCAAGTCATGAACCCATGATCATTAAAGCTGTCCTGCTCTGCAGGCAGAGAGAGCTCAAACCCAAAGCACACGCAGTCCTGGAATCAACAAGCAGTGGTGGCTTCAGGAGCGGTGGCGTATGCCTGTAATCCTAGCACTTTGGGAGGCTGAGGGGGGAGGCTCACTTGAGCCCAGGAATTCGAGGCTGCAGTGAGCCACAATTAGGCTACTACACCCCAGCCTGGGCAACAGAGCGAGACTCTGTCTCAAAAATAAAAAAAAAAGATCCAGCTGAACCCATTTCCTGCAGAGAAGGGTTTTAGGAATATGTCCGAGGGTCCTCAGACCCCTGTTAGGGAAGCATCCCCGAAAGGTGGGTGTGCCCCTCTCCACCAAGTGCCCTCACTGGCTGGGCTTTGAGCTGGCAGATCCTGGGAGGAGCCTGGCTCCTGGTGACTGGCTGGGTTGCAGGTGCGGCCCTTTAGAATACGCTGCCCAGGCTACCCGGCCCCTGAGCAGGGTCCTCAGGGGAGCAGGGGGCGGGGAGGGAGAAGAAGGAAGAAGAGTGGAGGAGAGCAGAGGCCGCAGGACAGGCTCGCTGGCTTGACTGGCTCGACCCTGCAGCTCCAGGTGGAGACCTGGATCCCTGCTTCCCACCTGCCGCCTCTCCCGGCTGCTCGTCGACCAGATGCAGGTCAGCGCTGCAACCTTTTTGCAACTGCAACACCCTGCAGTCTGTCTGATTTCCCAGCCTCCTGGGCAGCGTCACCACCAGAAGTGGGAGGCTAGAAAGCAAGGCACACGGCAGAGTCAGGTCAAGCGCTGGGACCCCACTGGCCTCCGAAGCACCCGCTCCTTCTCCCAACTCCTCAAGGCCAGGCTGTGGCTCTCCTGGTCCCAGCTCAGTGACAGGCATCACCAGGCTTGGGCGCCACAGTGAGGGGTGCACTGGGGGTGACAGGCTGCCAAGTTTTCTTTTTTCCCTCCCAGTTTTTTCAATTAAGTGAATGCTTGGAATTGGGCCCAAATACAAGTGCTCGTGGTGTTTCACGTCAGACAAGATGCTCCGGATTCAGGGCCGTGTCCCCACTGTTCTCTGGTCATGGGGCACGCCGTGGAGGCTGGGTGGATGTGGCGCCAGGGCCCCAGTTATGCCTGTGTGCAGAGTGTGCTGAGCTGGGAAATGGAGGCAGGAGATGGGAGGCCAGCGGTCTCTAAAGTTAAAAACCTGATCTTTTCCCCCTGCCTCCAACTCTTCGGTTCATTCATTCACTTGGCATATAGGTACTGAGACCTACCGTGGACCACGCTCTAATCCAAGGGCTGCGATTGAGGGAGATACAGCCCCTGCTGTGGTTTGGGGGCCTCGGCAACCTGTCTCGTCTGCCCCCAGCCTGGCTGGCTCTCCTCTGGCCTGGGACCCAGCATGTGCCTCTGTGGGGCACATTTCCTCTCCTTTCCCTCCTAAACGCCTCTTCATTTCTCCAGTGTCAGCTTCGAGGTCCCTCCCCCTTGGAAGCCTTCCTGGACATTCCAAGCCTGGGTTTAGCTCCCATTCTCTGGGTTCCCACAGCAGCGAGGGCCACCCTGTCTCTGGGGGTGCTGGTCTGTTTTCATGATGTCACCTCCACACCCCTGGGAGCCCTCAAAGGGTGGGGCAGGGTCTGTCTGCGCACCAAGGTCCCCCCAGTGCCTGGAGGCTCTCGGGAAATGCCTGGTAGAAGACAAACAGGCAGAGACAGACAAGAAGCCGAAACAGGACCACACAGTCAAAAACCAAGGTGAACTCACTCAAGGCTCCCTGTGTCCGGAGAGTAACAATGCTCTTGAAATGGCTGAATGAACAGCTCTCTGTCAAGGGCACCAGAGACAGAGCCAGCTTTGTCACAGACGAGAATGTGGGCATGGGCCCAACCCTGGAAGGGACATCAGAGAAATCAGTTTCTCCAGGCAGGTCATGGAGAATAAGAGAGTACCCCAGGAACAGTTTAAACCCAACACGGAAGCCTCATGCCATTGTGTTTAAGAGACAGGATAGCCTAAGAGACTGCTTTGACGGCTCGATGGCTCAGCCTATAATCCCGCACTTTTGGAGGCTGAGATGAATGAATTGCCTGAGCCCATGGGTTTGAGACCCACCTGGGCAACTTGATGAGACCTCATCTCTACAACAAATCAAAAAATTAGCTGGGCGTGGTAGCGCACACCTGTAGTTCCAGCTACTTGGAAGGCTGAGGCGGAAGGATCACCAGAGACCAGCAGGTCGAGGCTGCGGTGGCTGGGAGCGGCCACTGCACTCCAGTCTGAGCGACAGAGTGAGACTCCAACTCAAAAAAAAAAAAAAAAAAATTTATTCTGTAGTGGTGAGTACAAGAATGCATCACACAATGCTACAATAAAACAGAGAATTTTACTGCATGCACATAAAGTAAAAAATTAAAAATAACAATCACTCCTGGCTGGGTACGGTGATGCATGCCTATAATCCTGGCACTTTGGGAGGCTGAGGTAGGAGGATTGTTTGAGGCTAGGAGTTTGAGAACTAGCCTGAGCAACACAATGAGACTCTGTCTCTGCAAAAAATAAAAAAATTAGCCGGGTGTGGGGGTGTGCGCCTGTGGTCCCAGCTACTCAAGAAGCCAAGGTAGGAGACGCTGAGTCCAGGAGTTTGAGGCAGCAGTGAGCTATGGCTGCACCACTACACTCAAGCTTGGGCCACAGAATGAGACCCTGTCTCAAAAAACAGGAAAAAAAACAAAGAAAACCACTACTTAATGTCACTAATACATACTCTCTCTCTCACATACACACACGCCTTAGAATACTGCAATAAGAATCTCAGCTCTACAGCTTGGCACTGCTGTCACTTTGCAAGTCACTCCACAGCTCCGAGCCTTCATTTCTTCACCTGTGAAACAAAGACTAGAACCCATTTTCTAGGATCGGCTGAGGATGAAAGGGACTAATGCATGACAGGTGCCTGGCACACTGCCTGGCCACAGACAGCTTTCAGGCCGGTCGCTAATAGCCCGTGACACACTGGAGGCTTGGACTGATGAGTCGCCACCTTCCTGGGGCCAACTCAAACCCTGCAAAGGAAGATCTGTTAGGAGGACAAGTCAAGAATGTCCGCGAGGGCAGGGAAGTGCTGCCCACCCTCCAGGCACACTTCCCTGGATCGTGATGTCGTGTCCAGAGGGGTGGGCAGCAGGGCGGGTCAGGTGCCTCCACTCCTTGGACGGAGACAAGGAGAAGAGGACCCACTTGCTGCTCCGGGCACAGCTCTGCGGTCCGCCGGCTGCCAGCTCACCTCCTGCTGTGCACACATCTGGCCGAGGTGGCGCAGAGAATGTTCCAATGGCAAGCAGAGGTGCTGGCAGCTAGGGCTGGGCTCAGTCGGAAGCAACCTGGAGGCTGGCTTTCTAGGAAAGTCTCCAGGGCAGGCACTTGCAGCTCGTTGAGACCTCCAGGCTGCCAGGCCTCAGGACGCCCGGGCCCCACAGGGGCAGAACTGGAGAAAGGTCTTGAGTCGGGGCCTCTCCTGCACTGACAAGGCTGCCTGGGTGATGGGGGCTGCTGGCGAGAGTGACCACCAAGGGCAGGGCACACAGGCGGGGGTTAGAGGGGCCTCAAGGGGCACACAACGGGGACAGCAGAGCAGCAGCCCACACATCCTCTGCACAATCACGGCCTGGGTTTGGGCAACAGCCTCCACCTGGCCTCCTGCCTCCAGGATTCAGGAGCCCAGGACACACACCCCTCAAGTACAGAAGAAGTGACACATGGCCTTCCTCCACCTGCCAGCGCCCAAGCAGAGTCAGAGACGCTGGAGTAGAGAACTGCAGAGGCTGAGGTAGTCTAAACCCGAGCTGCTGTCTGTGGAGATTCAGGCTGCAGCCACCAGGTCCTGGGCTGGAGGCCCCAGAGAGCGTCAGGAGCTCTCCCGGCCACGAGCAGAGGCCACGCCACATGGAACAGGCACCAGGCCTCAAGACAGCAGCAGTGGGAACAGCGCAGACTCTGAGCTGGACAGACCTGGGTTCCAATCCTGGCCACATTACTCCACTGGGTTCCCAAAGGAGCCACTTAGGAGCCTCAGTTCTCCCATCTGAGAAACAGGAATGCTCAACCAGGAACAGCGGCTCGTGCCTGCAATCCCAGCACTTTGGGAGGCTGAGACAGGAGGCCTGCTTGAGACCAGCCCGGGTCCCATAGCAAGACCTCCTCTTTCAAAAAAAAAAAAAAAATATCTGAGTGTGTTGGTGTGCACCTGCAGTCCCAGCTGCTTGGGAGGCTGAGGCAGAAGGATCGCCTGAGTCCAGGAGGTCAAGGCTGCAGTGAGCTGTGATGGTGCCACTCCAACCTGGGCAACAGTGAGACCCCCGACTCAAGACAAAACAAAACAGGGGCATCGTGCCCTGGGCTAGGAGGAACTCAGTGTGTAGCTGCCATGATAGTGTTGGTCCCCTGGGGGGGGGGTCTCAGCATCAAAGCTGGGCAGCCTGGTGGGCTAACAGGAAGAGCTGTCAAGGAGGAGGCCGACCAAGCTAGCCTGGATCCTCTCTTGACAACTCCTCTATCCAAACTGGCCTGGATCTGGCCTCATCCTCTCATTCCACTGGGCTTGAGGGGGCAGGGAGAGAAGGAAGAAAGAACCAGACTCAACTGCAGAGGGAGTAGCTCTCAGATCCCGGGGACAGCCAACTCTTAGGGTGTCAGAAGGGTAGGAGAAGCGATCTGGCACTGGATAAAGGAGAAGGCTGCAGAAGTGGGTTTCAAGCTTTGTAAAGTCAAGGAGTCCTTTTCCTGTGTGAAACTGTATGTGGCTCCCGAAGGCCAGGTTCTGTGGGTACCATCGGCTACCCCCAGATCCCTCTTCTCATCTGGCAGACGAGTCCCATCCCCGTCCCAATTCTGGTCTCAAACTCCTAGCCTCCAGCAATCTTCCCACCTCGGCCTCCCAAAGAACCGGGATTATGGGTGTGAACCACCACATCCAGTCCCTGTGTGGACTTCTATGTCACCCTATACTGTCCTCTCCCCTCTAGAGAAAACTTGGATAATAAATAAAATATAGTTATTTAAATGTGATCACCAACAACGTTCAAGAGTCTATAATGTGCTGAGTATACTTCATCTCAGCAATCTCCTCTGGGGTCACACTACATAGCTTCCATTCTGCAGTAGAGGTAAGTAAGACCCAGGGAGGTTAAGTACCTTGTTCAACCCAAATGGGAAAATGCAGTCTGATTGTGGAGTCCAAGGTCTTTTTTTCTTTTTGAGTCAGAGTCTCACTCTGTCGCCCAGGCTGGAGTGCAGTGACATGCTCATGGTCACCACAGTCTCGACCTGCTGGGCTCAGGTGATCCTTCCGCCTCAACTTTCCAAGTAGCTGGGACTACAGGCGGTGCCACCATGCCCAACTAGTTTTTTTGATTTACTGTAGAGACAAGGTCTTGTCAAGCCCAGGCTGGTCTCACACCCCTAGGTTCTGGCAATCCTCTTGCCCCTACCTCCCAAAGTGCTGGGATTACAGGTGTGGGCCACCACGCCTGGCATACTTAGTCTTAAACTCTGTACCTGTGTCCACCACCAGAGACAACACTTTGGACAAACTTCTTTCCAGACCCCATTTCTATACAGAGAAATATTTCTTGAAATTAAGACCACACCATATATACAATTTGCTTTTCTCACTTGCCTTAGACAGTGAGCATTTTCCTGTTTCATTAAAAATTCCCTAAACACATTTTTCTTTGAGTTGGAGTCTCACTCTGTCACTCAGACTGGAGTGCAGTGGCACACTCATGGCCACCCCAGCGTCAACCTGCTGGGCTCCAACAATCCTTCTGCCTCAGTCTTTCCAGTAGAGGGAACTACAGGTGCCCCTACCATGCCCGGCTAATTTTTGATTTACTGCAGAGACGAGGTCTCGCCAAGTTGCCCGGACTGGTCGAACTCACAGGCTCAGGCAATCACTTGCCTCGGCCTCCCAAAGTGCTGGGATTACATGCTGAGCCAACAAGCCTGGCCGAACACACCATTTTTAAAGGTGACTTCACAGTTCACTGTAAGGCTATATGTCATTTAAGTAATTATGGTTCCAACAAAAAACATTTAGGTTACTTTGAACATTGTTTTAATTACCACCCTACTGAATATCTAAATACATAAATCTTTGTGTAAAACTGCTATAAATTTTAAGGGTGCATCCTTGGCTGGGTCATTTAGAGTGTTTTTCTCTCTCTCTCCCTTTTTTTTTTGAGTTGGAGTCTCACTCTGTCGCCCAGACTGGAGTGCAGCCTCGACCTGCTGGGCTCCGGCAATCCTTCTGCCTCAGCCTTCCAAGTAGCTGGAACTACAGGTGCGGTGCTACCATGCCTGGCTAATTTTTTGATTTATTGTAGAGATGAGGTCTCGCCAAGTTGCCCAGGTGGGTCTCGAACCCACGGGCTTGGGCAATCCACGCACCTCGGCCTCCCAAAGCGCAGGATTACAGGCTGAGCCACCGAGCCCGGCTCCCTTTTTTTTGAGTTGGGATTTTACTCTGTTGCCCAGGCTAGAGTGCAGTGGCACAACCATGGCTCACAACCATGGCTCACCTCCTGAGCTCAAGTGATTCTTCCACCTCAGCCTCCTGAGTAGCTGGAACTACAGGTGCATGCCACCATACTTGGCTAGTTTTTTGTAGAGATGAGATCTTGCTATGTTGCCCAGGCTAGTCTTGAACTCCTGAGCTCAAGCAGTCCTCCCGCCTTGGCCTCCCAAAGTGCTGAGACTATAGGCGCAAGCCACCACGCCCAACCAATATCTGTGACTTTCTAGTGGTGACAAAGTCACCTGTATTACTCACATCTTCAAAGTTGGGGCCTTCACTCATAATGGAAGGCAATGTTAAATTTCAGTTGGGCATTAGTGAAAATTAGGATAAAATTTTTCCCTTCCAAGTTCAAGGACCCTCTGAATTCCACCCACATTAAGAACCCCACTGCTAGTCGGTCTTGCCAGGCCACAACACCCCTCTGCTGCTTTGACTCCAGCTGACAGTGCACCCCTGTCCCAGCAGGGATGGGCAGCCCAGGCCTCAGACCCCAGCCCAGTTCCTGTCACAGCTTTCCTCACCCTGTGGTGATGCAATCTAAACAGAGGTGACCTCTCTGAGGACAAGACTGTGCCTGGTCATCCCAGCCTCTCTCCGGCTTTGAGCCAGACCTGGCCCCGGGCAGACAATAAACCCACATCTGTGGAACTGACTAGAAGCCAACAGTGGCCCAAAGCCACAGGCTGCTGATTCACACCTTGGCTGGGGAGGAGGAAATGGTGACGCCACCGCATGGGTTCTGGCTTTCTCTGCCAGCACAGCAGGGTGGGGGTGGGGGGGGGTGTGCAATTCTGCTTAATTAAGCAAAACAGAAGACACCATCCTTATGTGCAGCTTGAAGGCAATTTCTCTCTTCAAGTCTGGGGGGGTGGGCGAGTGGTGAGCTGACTGCACCCTTATCAACAGTCTATGAAAGGCTGGGGAGCCCAGTGTGATCCTGAGTGCACTGCTTTACCTTTCTACGTCTCAGTCTCCACATTTGTGAAATGGGCCAATAACAGCACCCACGCAGCAGACTCTGCCTGCCCAGGCTCCATGCCCCTTCTTCCAGCAACAGTGCCCTGAATCTCCTTCCACAACCATCCCTCCCACTATTTGCCACTTCAGTGGGGCTGTCAATCATACTATCCCGCCCCTACCTGGACAGAATGGTCATGCGATCTAGTTGGGCCTATCAAATTCTCCCTTCCTGGAACTGGACTCTAGATTGGCTAAAAGGTCTCAAAGCTGAGGGAGCTGCTGCCTGGTGACGTCCTGGTGTCCACTGGCAGGTCCCACATCCAGGATGGCTCCAGCTGCCCACGTCCTTCCCAAAGTTGGGCGCTAAGTTTTTCTCTGATTCTTCCAGTTCCGCCTTTGCAAGGCATTCCCTTTGGCTTAAGTCAGTCACCCAGGTTTTTTCTGTCACTTGCAATCCCAGAATCCTAAGATTCCTTATCTCGCAGGGCTGTGTGGATTCAAAGGCAGAAAGCACCAAATGTTTCGCATGCATAATAAGCACTCAGATAAATGACTGCTCTTCCATATCGTTAATAGGAAAAATTATTATTAACTCTTGAGAACAAAACAAATCTGGGCCAGGTGCAATGGCTCACGCTTATAATCCCAGCACTTTGATTGGCTGAGGTGGAAGGATGGTTTGAGCCAGGAATTCAAGACCAGCCTGGACAACACAGCAAGACATCATCTCTACAACAAAATTAAAAAATGAGCTGGGTGTGGTGGCGCATGCCTGTAGTACTTGGGAGGCTAAGGCAGAAGGATGGCCTGAGCCCAGGAGGTCAAGGCTGCAGTGAGTTGTGATCGGGCCACTGCACTCCAGCCTGGGCGACAGAGACCGACCCCAACAACAGCAACAACAAAAAACAAGGCTAGAGCTATTTAACTCCCCCCCAGATTTCAGAATTCCTACTGGCCTGTAGAGTCCTCTCTGATAATCCCCCACTTCCCTCCTCTTCACTTCATCTCCAGGGTTCATTTGAATGGGTCCCCTCCATTCTCCCGTGAAGGACTCTTCCAGCCCCCATCGAGCCAGGCAAGAACTTCCGATACCAGTTCCTCCCAATACTCCAGTGACTTCTATCTCGACTGGCCTTTGAGTGCCGGGCGGGGCCACAGCCTTCCTAGCTCCTCCTGCCCCCATGGGATCTCCATCACTCACATCTCTCTGGTTCCAAACCCGTCCTGTGCCAGCGATTCCACCTCCCTGCCCTCCTGGCCCCCTTGGCCTGGAGTGAGGCTCCCACTGTCCCTTTGACAACACCCCTGCCATACTCTAACCCAGCCTCAGTCACCTCTGCCGTGTGCCCTCCCTGCGTCTGAGCACCCAGAAGCCAAGGGCGCCCATCTGCCTGTCCATCATGCTCAGGACACGGACCACCAAGGCCTGAGCCCCATTCCCAGTTCGCTCCTCCCCACATCACCTCTGCGCTCAGTGCCTGCCCTGTGGGGCTTTATGTTTGCTCACTGAGTTCTCAAGAAGCACTGATGTCACAGAGTAGGAAGGTTCCTTGATTGTTGTCTTTCAAAGCGGCAGTTCTTCAGCCTTGTGGGATAAAGTACGGGGAGCCCAGGAAAACTGGATAAATTTTGGATAAACAACGAATAATTGTTTCGCATAAGTACATCCTAAATAGTGAATGTCTACCTGAAATTCAAACTGAACTCGGTGTTCCGTATTTTCACTTGCTAATTCTGGCCACCCCAACCCTGCGATGGCCTGAGATGGGGCTGCGGGAGCAGGGAGTAGAACTCCAGCCACCTGTGTTCCCCAGGCCTCTCCTGCCTTCACTGTCTGACAAAGGCCCTGAGCTTGGGGTCAAGGTCGCCTGCAGGCTGGCATTGGTGCCAGCGAGGAAAGGGGCAGAAGGCCCTGTAGGTTAGAGGATGGGACGGAGGCTCAGAGGCTGGTAGCAAAGCATGGGCCTGCAGCCTCCTGAAGAGGCAGGTTCCCCGGGGCAGCCGCACCAGCCTTGCCCACCGGCCATCTGGTAGGGACACTGAGCCTGCTGAGTCTGTCATGTCAGTCAGGTCCCATGATACCGGACTGCACCCCGTGTCCAGCAGACCCCACAGACAAGAGCTCCAGGGAAGGGACCTCAGAGCTCGGCTTCCGGACCTACTCCAGGCCAGGAAACCACAAGGGCGAGTGTCCCAGCAGTGCCTGTCCTCAGGAATCCTGCACAGAAGCTCACCCACCTCCAAGAGGACAGGGTTCAAGAAAAACAGCGAGGGAGTGACAGGACTGGAGGTCCCAGACTGGGACCCGGACTCTGACTGCAGCAGACACATGGCCTTCCAAGGAAGCCATGGGTGGGCACTCACAACCCACTGGCAAGACCAACAGGTGGCTAGGGGGCAGCGGCTTCCACTCTTGCAGCCACAGGAACCCACAGCTGGCCCCGTCGCCAAGGGGAAGGGGGAAACTGAGTCACACAGCCTGAGACTGCTCCCCCACGGCCCTGCCTCCACAGCTCTTTTTTCAAGGGAAAAAAGATGCAGTTTGCAAGCAGGACGTGAGTGTCACAGAGGAGAAGGAAAATGGAGTGGCAGGTCCCCCTGCTTTCCTTGGTGTGGTCTCTGGGTTTCTGGCTGACCCCCATGCACCTCTGCGAGGGTGGCAAGAGGAGGCACAGACTGCCCCGGGAAGGGGGTGTGTGGAGCACATCCCTTACCTGGACGACCTTCCTGGTGTCCCTGGAACCTCAGGGTACAGACCAGGCTGGGACTGCAGAACCCAAGCCTGCGATTCTGTCCAGCCCTGCCCAGCTGTAAATGCTGGGGAAAGGCCCAGCCTTGTCAGCCAGGAGGCTCCGGCCAGGAAGGCATCTGCCCAGGCGCCTGCCTCGGGGCACAGGCTGGGGAGCCCAGAGAAACCCCCGGGATGGGATGGGCAGCAGGATGTGGGGTTCTGGCTGGAGCCACCCAGCCTGGTACGACTTCTGTTTTAAAATGAGCATGCACTGTTTTTATTTTTACTAAAAACAAGAATAAGTGTTCACCGCAGAACATGTGGGAAACAGAAAAGCACAGGCAAGCAAAAAAGGGGAAGGGACATATTTTATCAGTGATCTTTCTGGGCTTACAGAGGCACGTGTTTTCATCCTCTGCTGGTAATCAGGCAAGAGTCCGCCTGAGCATGTCATTTCAGCAAACCAGCTTTAACTATTTTGTGTTCCTGTGACAGAAGACAGAACGGATTTACCACCTCGATGGTACTCTAGTCGGTGGCTATGGCATGTTTTCTCTTGTTCTCTACCGATGTGTGTTTACATGGTTATCCCCTCTCCGCGGCCATGAGCAATCATAAATGACACTGTGTCGGCTCTGAATATAGCTCACCCGTATCAAGCCTTGACCAGACACTAGGCTCTGGGAATCCTCACAGTGGCCCCGTGAAATTGGAACTGGTTCACCCCCCTTTTATAGATGAGGAGACTGATGCACAGAGGGCAATTTGTCTGCGGTCAAGTAGGTAGGTGGCAGAGCAGGGATTTGAACCCAAGCTATCTGGTCTGGTGTCTTCTCTCTGCTCATTAGAAGCACAGATTCAAAGTCTGAACCGAAGTGACATTTAAACAATCTGAAGATATGACAACTCCACCTCCCTTGACCTTGAATCACCTGCAGCAGCCCAGAGGGTAAGAGCAACAGGCTGGGCATCTGCTGTCAAGGGTGATCCCGGGGGAGGGGAGGGGCTGGTGCCTCACACCCATGGGGCAAGAGGACCTAGTGGGGAGGGACATGGCTGACCAGGCCCCCAGCTGAGCATCCCAGGAGGACAAAGCCCTCTGCTTGCCACTTGCTTGGCATAGCTCGTCTCGGTGATGGATGTCTACTTTTTTCCAACTAAAAGAATGCAAAAGTCATTTAAAAAAAAGAAAAACCTATCCAAGGGGCCTCACCTCTGCATGACAGGACAAGGATCTACCTACGAGGCGGGTAGGAACAGCCCTGCCTGGTTTGCGGGACTGTCCCAGCAGCAGCATGGACCCAGCCTGGTGTGGGTACCCTGAAAATGTCTCCTGAGTGAAAGACCATGAAAACCAGGTCGCGGGCCACCAGCCAGCGGGAAAGCAGCAGAGAGATTCGGATCACAGCAGTTAGGATCATCAGTAGGGTTTTTCAGGACTACCCTTTAATGAATGCCTTTTACACACACGGCCTCAGGTTCAGAGCTGTGTGGTAAGTTCTGCAACTGTTCCTCAACCAGATCACCCACAGGGCACCTGCAGGCTCACCCAGCTCAGGAGTCTCTGAGGACTCAGGGACAGGACTTCATCACGAAGGCCACGGCAGGTTGGTGGGACACATGCAAGCAGCACTCCATCTCCAGCCGCGGGATGGAGTGTACAGTGGGTGCACGCGTCACCAAGAGCCCACACAGTCGTCCTCGGAGGAAGTCCCTGCACCCATCTCACACATGTAAAAACCAAGGCTGGGGGCTGAGGTACAAGGCCACACAGAATTTAAACCAGATACACCTGTCTCTAACACCCCAGTTCTCTCCACTCACACCTGATGGCCTGCCTGCCTGTTCCCACAAAAGGGGTGCCTGGGATGGGAGGGGCGGGGCGGCTGTGGGTTGGAAGACAGCAGGCAGTGATTTGGGCAGCAGGTCCATGGTCTGTCCTGACCCTTGGGCTCACCTACCAGAGGTGCCCTGTGGAACTGAGGCCAGCATGCTGGTGACATCTCCTAAGGACTCGATCTCCCCCTCCACATCCAGAGGCTGGCAGATCCAGAAGGGAGGTGTCAAGGCTGGCGGCAGAGCCTGCCAACACGTCACCCGGGGGCACGATCCACCCAGCGCTTCCTGCTGAGAGGATGACTGAGGGCTGGCTGTGGCCCACGCTCCTTCAACCCAGGCCGAATGGACAGGGAGGGAAAGGCTGGAACAGCCTGGTATCTCATGTAACAGTCCCTTGGCCCAGTGATGGGATCTCAGGGCTGCCCTGTGTCTCTCTGGCTCAATCCCCATGCAGCCACTCCTTGCTGTGTGACCTCAGACATGAGCCTCTGCCTCTCTGGGCCTCCAATCTCAAGGGGAAAACAGGAACACTAGTGTAAACTACCTGAATGATTAGTATCCTTGCTGTAGAAATATATCCTCCAGGTCAATAAAAGACAAACAACTCAACGTACTAAAAAAGAGGCAAAGGAAAAAAACAGGCAATTCATAGAGGAGGAAGCTGAACTGGCGAGAAAGGGATGAAGCTGTCCCGGTAGGGGCAGCCCACTAGCCCTGCCCACTGGTCCACTGCTAGGGACACTGAGCCTCCTGAGTCTGTCACGTCAGCTGGTTCCCATGTCCCTTCAGGGAGTTCGAAACCAGCCTGGGCAGCATAGTGAGACCTGGTCTCAAGAAAATAAAGGAAAAGCTACCCAGTCCCACTAGCAAGCAGGGGAATGTGAACCAGCAACACCAGGAGAGATTACTTGGCATCCGCCAGATTGGCAAAAACGGCAAAGTCTGACAATACGGCATGTTGGCAAGGACACAGAGCAAAAGGAACCTGGGGGTGTGGATGCAAAGCTGAAAATACACGGTCCCGAGGCCCTGCGATCCCGCCGTGGGTACTGGGCAAGGGTGCAGCTGGAAGGAAGTCACAGGGACGTCCTGACAGTCCCTACAGGTGCTTGAGTGAACAGCGGGGTATTCACAAACAGCACCAGCCAGCGGATACAATGAATGGGAGCTACATGGATCAACATGGATCTCTAAAGTGTCACATTTTTATATAGTTTGAAAACATTCATGACAAGATTTGGGCGAGTGTTAAAAAGTGAAAACTGTAGGCAGCAAATGCTCTCTGCTGCTTGGCCCATTGGTCCTTCACAATGTATCTTCCCTTTAATAAATCTACCTTCCTTTAAAAAAAAAAAAAAAGCAAAAACTGGCTGGGCACAGTGGCTCACGCCTATAATCCTAGCACTTTGGGAGGCCAAGGCAGGAGGATTGCTTGATACCAGGAATTTGAGACCTGCCAGGGCAACATAGCAAGACCTCGTCTCTATACAAAAAATAAAAACATTAACCAGGCGTGGCGGTGTACGCCTGTAGTCCAAGCTACTTGGGAGGCTGAGGTGGGATGATTACCTGAGACCAGGAGGTAGAGGCTGTGGTGAGACAAGATCATGCTGCTGCACTCTAGCCTGGGCAACAGTGAGACCCTGACTCGCTGTCAGAGGAAGACCATTCACAGGCCACGGGCTGGGGTGAGAAGGGGATTGACGATTGCAAACATGCTCAAGGGATCCTTCTGGGGGTGATGGTTAGAAAACTGGGCTGCAGTGATATTTGCACAGATCTACACATTTACTTTGAAAAAACAGGGAGTTGTATACTTACAAGGGGTAAATTTTATGGTATGTAAACTACACCCCAATGAAGCCGCTAAAGAAAATACCATATCTATTAGTCTACTGCCTTGGAATGATAAGCATTGAATGCAGGGGATTTTTTTGGAGGGGAGAAGGACAGCATTGGGGAGGGCACTCATAACTCTCAATTTCTTAAAAACAGGCTGGGAGCAGTGGCTCACGCCTGTAAGCCCAACACTTTGGGAGGCCAAGGCGGGAGGATCACATGAGTGCGGGGTTCAAGACCAGCCTTACAACATAGCAAGACCTCATTTTTACAAGAAATAAAAAAATTAGCTGGGTATGATGGCGCATGCTACTTGAAAGGCTGCGATGGAAGGACAGCCTGAGGCCAGGACCTCGAGGGGAAGGTACGTCATGATTGTGCCACTGCCCTCCAGCTTGGGCCACAGAGTGAGACCTTGGCTCAAAATAAACAAACAAACAAAAATTAGACCTGCCATGAATATGGCAAGATATAGAGAGGTGACAGGCTTGGAAGGTATACAGGTATAGGCATTATTTTTATTCTATGTATTTGAAATACTGTGTTAATATTATGACAAAATACCTACTTGAAAGGGCCATGTTCCCCTTCTGGGAATATACCCGGAGGAACTCATATCATTCTACAAAAAAGATACCTGCACACGCATGTTTACTGCAGCACTATTCACAACAGCAAAAACATGGAACCAACCGTGTTGCCCAACGAAACTGGACTGGATAAAAAAAAGTGGTACATATACACAATGGAATATTATGCAGCCATAAACAAGGACAAAATGCTGGACTTTGCAGCAACTTGAACGGGTTTAGGGTCTATCATACTCACTGATCTATCACAAAAACAAAGAACTGAGTATCACATGTTCTCACTCTTAAGCGGAATCTGAACATTTACCATCATACCGTAAGAAAGAGACTGGCAGTAGCAGGGCACTGCTGGGGCGGGGGGATGGGAAGCACACATAACAACAGTAAGGGTACTTAATCTCCAACCAGGCGGACCAAAGGGAGGCCCAAACTTTACCTGTACAATGACCACTTATCTACCTGAGTGTACCCCACATCTTTAAAATTAAATTAAATTTAAAAAAAGAGAGTAAACTTTACCCGTGACCGGCCAGGGCGACTGAGGAAACCTTGCCACGTTGAGTACCCCTCCACCCTGCCCTCCATGCCATTCAGAGACCTCAGGGCAGGAAGGGCCAGCATGTCTGGCCCCGCAGACAGATTCCCTTCCCAACCAAGTGCTCTTGCACCTCCCTCTCCAGAGCTGGAGATGGGGTGATGCAAACGAAACCCGCAGGCCCTCCAGGGCGCTCTTCCTCCTTCAGGCAGGGAGACCAGCCACTGAGGGGGGGTCACGCAGGATGTCTCCCCTGGAAGCCCACTTCATTCATCCCAAACCCCTGGGCTATGGGCAGGAGGGCACTGGCAGGCAAGGGGCAGCGCCTAAAGCCCTCTCCAAACACTCTCAGCCCGGCTGTTGGGCCCTGGGCAGCCCCGGAAGCTGCTGTCTCTGCATTCTCCGGATCTGGCCAGTGGCTCCCCCTGGGTCCCCCCGCTGAAGCCACAGGTGGATGAGGCTGGGGCCAGGGCTGGAAAGGATGCCATCCTGATATAGGGAAAGCCCCATTTTGGTGGAGCAGGTGGCCCAGCCCAGAGCTGCGGGTGTTGTTCTCCAATGACACCCACAGCACCTGTAACCTGGTCCCTTCCAGACAAGTGACAGATGAGCAGGTGGTAGCCCAGGTGGCTACAAGTGGTGCAGAGCGGCGGGAACGAGGGGGTACGGTGACCAGGAGCAAGAGGGCATTGAGACCAGAATTTGAGACCTGCTAGGGCAATATAACAAGATCTCATCTCTATACAAAAAAATTAGAAAAATTAGCCAGGCATGGTGGTCCAAGCTACTCAGCGCCTGGAGTCCAAGCTACTCAGGAGGCTGAGGTGGGTAGGAAGATCACTTGAGACCAGATGCCCCAAAACTGACTTCTAGTCAGGTGCAGGGGCTCACACCTGTAATCCCAGCACTGTGGGAGGCCAAGGTAGGAGGACTGCTTGAGCTCAGGAGCTTAAGACCAGCCGGGTTAACATGGTGAGACCTCATCTTCAAAAAAAATTTAAAAATTAGTCAGGTGTGGTGGTGTGTGCCAGTGGTTACACTACTTGAGAGGCTGAGGTGGGAGGATCACCTGAACCCAGGAGCTCGAGGCTGCAGGGGCCATGGCTGTGTCTTGGCACTCCAGCCTGGGTGACAGAGTGAGACCCTGACTCAAAAATCTGATTTCTCCATTCTACAGTGCAGTGGTTGTGGGTTGGGGGTATAGCGTTGCCCCCCAGGACGCCGGGTGGCAGTCATGCCTGGAGGCTCTTGTGGGTGTCACACTTGGAAAGGGGGATGCCACCGGATCTAGTGAGTAGAAGCCGGGGATGGTAACATCCCAGGGCAGTCCCCCAGCAGAGAAGGATCCGGCCCAAACATCCGAAGTGTTGAAGTTGAGCAACTCTGCCCTCTAGGGTTGCAATGGTTTTTATAATGTGCAGATCATGGAGGTTGGAGCTCAGAGAGGCAAACTAACCAGCCAGAGGTCACACAGCATGAGGTGGGAGCCCTGGCCTATCCCAACGCCCCGCTGAGGCTCTCTCTCCAGGGTGAATTCAGAAAGGGATAGCAGACCGGAGTCCAAGTCTAGGCCCACCAACAGCTGCCTCTAAGCCGTCCTTGCCAGGGTGTGTGGAGCCGGGCGGGGCCAGGGAACAGGAGGCATGATGGCCCACAGGCTGTTTCTGCTGGGTTTGGACCCCCTGCCTCCCTGGCAGTTCTATAGATGACTCAGGCTCGTCCAACCCTCCTCATCTGATGACCCGGAGGCTGGCGAGACGGGAGAGGGCCCCTTGCATCACAGGGGTGACTAAACCCAGATGCAGAGAAACAAGCTCTTGGTGAGATCCCCCCATGTGACTTCAGCTTGTTCCCAGTGAGGGATGTGACACCCAGACAGGCAGGGAGTTAACAGTTATGGAGCTCCATCCTGCCAGTCCCATGGAAACCAAGGCTCAGAGAAGCCACGCAGCTACAAGCTGTGAGGCAGGATCTGAACCCCAATCTATGCTTTAACACAGTGAGTTGACTCTGGGGGCCCTTAGAACTTAGAAAGACACCCCTCAAAGCTGCAGAATCTTCGAAAAACTGGCAGGGAGGGTTCCGACTGAGCAGAGAGTGAAAAGCTCCCAGTGGTCACAAATGATACAGCAGACTTCCCAGTATTTCAGAGGCCTTTGCCCAGAGAAACTGTAGGGTGACGATCTCGGAGGGGGTGTGGTCTGGTGGGACGTTACTCTTTGGGGTCCATCAGACCTGGGTTTACATTCCTGCCCTGCTCCTGACTGTGACCTCGCCTTGCCTCAGTTTCCTCATCTGTCAAATGGGCTTAAGAACCTCTGCCTGGCTGTGGGTGTGACAGGACCTCTCCTAGAGAGGGTGGTGCCAGACCTTGGCGGCTATATCTATTCTGGTTTTGCCAGCTCACAGACCCGGTGGGAGGTAGCGCGGAGAATTCCAGACTCCCTCCCGCTGCCATGTTGGTGAAGACTGTCTTCACGCCAAAGAGGCAACTCAGTTACCCGCTAACAGGCTCAAACAAGAAACTCAGGCTTGGCAGCATTTGAAACAGTTGACGAGAAACAAAAAAGGAAGGAAAAAAAGGACAATTTAGCTCAGCCCTGGAATCAAGGGAAACTTCACTCTATTTAAAGATGCCACAGGTCCAGGAAATAGCTTCCCACGGCCTGGCCGAGGGCTGTCTAACAGGCTGCCCAGCCAATAACAACACGACCGCGCACAGCACACCCCTTGCAGGCAGTGCAGACGGCCAGCGAGCTCCCTCCCGAATTTTACAGGCTATTCATGGAAGGCAGGCAGATCTGTTCTGTAAGAAAGAGTCACTTGGAAAATCAGATCCGAAGGCGACTTCCCGAGAGCCCAAGGAGCTTCATTTAACCAGCCGCCGCCCTCCTGCCGTCATTGTTCTCCCTTCTTTGTTAGGATTTCTCCCTCCCTCTCACTCTTTCCCCCTTCCTGGTTAACTTCTCCTCGCCAGCCTCCGCCACTGCCCCCGTCTCACCGCCAGAGACACCAGAGCCCCCTCGCCTCCCGCGAGGAGGCCCTCCCCAGCCCACATCCCCCGTCCCTCCGCCAGACCCTGCCCGGTGGTGCCAGGGCCACCTGAATCCGCACACGTGGTCCCTAGGCTGCGGGGGACGCCTCGGCCCACTGCGGGTCACCGTGTGCCCCAGGCTCACACCTCCCGGAGGCGGGGAGAGCCGAAGGCAGCCCCACGTTCTAGAACCCGCGACCTCCTGCAGCCTCAGCCTTCCCGTCTGCCAAATGACACCTCCGGCCCCCTCCGCTCAAGTCCTCGCCAGCTCCAAACGGGAGTCCCACTTCACGGGGGGAGACACCCCGAGAAAAGTTTCCTCCGTTTTTAAACACAAGTTATCGGAGAGAGGGGGCAGGGGACGTGTTTAACCCTTCGAGGTGCAGCCACTCAATGACCGACGCCCGGAGACCTCCTCCGCCGCGCAGGCCCGCTCGCGCCCGAGGACGGAGCCAAACTCGGAGACCCTCGCGGGCTACCTGTGGCTGGGCACTGCGGGCCGAGCGCCTCTGGACGCCGAGGGGCAG